>NC_047107.1:128127028-128427028 GCF_902500255.1 Thalassophryne amazonica
ACACACATATATATATATATATACAACACACACACATATATATATATACACACACACACACACACACATATATATATATACACACACACACACACACACACACATATATACACACACACATAGAATAGTATATGCAGCTAACAATGATATTATTAGAATTCATGGTTGTAATTTCCACAGTAACGCATTCCATAATGTTGTCCACTGTAAATGACATATTGTTAACAAGTTTGCAGTTATAATCAGACCTTACATACAGTGCTACGCCTGTGCTACGCTAATAAACAAACAGTGTGCGCACACCTCACGCACATCAGCTGTTAATCTGGTGTCACAAGCTGAATGGTCCCCCCTAAAAATCGGCCCACCCTGCCTTCACTGTGCATGCGTCATTAGCCGCGGTTCACCGATTATCACCTCATTTCTACCTCCAGTCATCATTTATCTCAGCGACAAATATCTCAAGCTTTTGTACAACAATCATTTCCACATAAATTCAGCATTAATTCATCATAAAAGACGGAGGAAGCAAACAGAGCACCGCAGCTACACGAGCTGCTAGCTGATGCGTTCACTGTGTGTCGGTCATTTCAAAGCATCACCGAGTATCACGTCGTTTCTGCTTTAAAATTGTCTTTAGAAGATTTAAGACAGTGATTTAAACTGTGAGGCACGCCCCCCAGGGAGCGCCAGAGTTCTTCAGGGGGGTGTGAGGGATGGGTATTCATGAACCAGTTTTTTTGAGAATCATTAAGAAATTATTCGATCCACCGGCATCAATAGCCTTTTTGCTTAACAATCCTTTATCGGTCCTTCAGAGCGGCCGTTGTTTTTGAGGGTGTTTTATCGGGGAAAATGATCATTTCTTTATGTTGCAGCGGGTCTGTAATCAAGCGCTTCTGTAACAGCTCTGTTTTGAAGCTTGAAACGAAGCAGTGCTCCACTCCACTGCTTCACTGGTTCATTGCTTCGCTGCTTTTCAGAAGTAACAAGCCCGCTTCTTAGCCCCTCTCAAAGCCATTTAAAATGTCAATCGTGAGTCACTTTTGTGTGGATTAAAGTCACTAACTGGGACTCCTGTCTTGTTGCAGGCAGGCAAGATACGAGAATCGTCCTACGTTCCGTTCTCGCAGCTCCAAACGCTGTGCCACTCTCTGCCGAGTCAAGTTAGAGTCTGGCCGGAATTAATAACTTCAAAGCAAATCACTGTTTAATTTAAATGGCACCTCTTTCCAAAAGTTGCAACACAGACAACAGACTATGACAGACCCTAAAACTTTTTTCTCCCAAAATGAGAGGTCCTGCATTTCTTTATGAATTACACTGATGTTGACTTGCAGCACAGCTGTAAGAGCTACGCTCAGAGGTATGGAAATATTTGTGCCATTACTGTCTGAACGGAAATGCTTTTGAGAAAAACTACAAATTTTGTTTATTTTTAATTATATCCAGAGATCAGGATCCAGTGACCAATTCATATTTATTTACTTTTAGATTCAATGAAATGTTATTGACATAGAAAACCTGTAAAGCCTACTTTTAGTACACAGAAAATTCACAGGAGGTATTGATAAGGAATCGATAAAGAATCGGATCGATAAGCAGAATCGATAGATAAAATCTATCAATTACTCATCCCTTATTATTTTTGTTAAAATGTGTTAGTTATGCCAAAGCGTTTAAAAACACACAAAGATGTTTAAATGTTTAAAAAAACTGTTTAAACTATGACAAAAGATAAAAATAGAATAGACAAGTTATTTAAAAAATATGTTTAAAATGTTTGAAACTGTGTGAAAGTATAGAAAGTCTTTAAAACCACACAAATACTTGTAATTAGCAGGAGGTGGTAATGATAGAAAAAAAATTTTTTCCCAAATCTGCTTACATCCACTTCAGAGATTGTGCATTGCGTAATTTGGGAGATATTTCATATAGGAAGTGGGGTTGTCTACCATGACAAAAAAAAAACCCAACCCATGCAAAAAAGAAAACTGCCATATATACTATAATTTTAACATCTTTCGAAATATTAGAATGTAATTGTTTTTGACTTCATGATTAGTTTTGATGAACCCTGCATTGAACACACATTCAAGTTTATGATATATAATGCTCCTGACTTGGTAGTACTTGTTTTTAGAGAAGTCACAAAGCTACATAAGTACTGACATTATTACAGTGATCATGCAATTACACATGTAAATTCAAGTCACAACATGGCAAGTTGTAGTAAATCAAGTGTCATGGCCAAACCAAAAACAAGATCTCAGGCTAAAGAATTTGACTTAAAAACCTTTGACAATGGTTTAGTTTTTTAAAGTTTTTGAAGAGCATGGCCTCCTCCTAAGTTCTGTTATTCACACAGTGTGACTGAAATAAAACCTCTGTGAAAGAACTGTGTTTATAAAGTTTTTGAAGAGCATGGACAAACTTACACATAGCGGAATAGCCAGATAATTGAAATAGACCATACTTTGTTACATTCAAGGGATGGGGGGTTATTTTCAAGATATATGATTAATTTTGATGCCAAAATGCTGGTATTAATATTGTGAATCATTTCCCAAGTGGATGTATTGAAATTCTGACTTGTGATTTTACCACCTCCTGCTATTTTAATATGTGTTTAAGATATGTAAAAGAATAAAAAGAGACACATGAAGACATAGAAATTGTGTGTATGTGTCGGTGGGGGGGGGGGGGGGGGGTAACTTTGAAAACCCCTGATTTAAGAGGTTTTACTTTGTCATCTGATGGTTAATAATCACAATCTATTTCATTGCTCTGGATGCAGACTCCGTCTCAGACGAGTGGCTGAGCTCCGAAATTACGCAAGTGCAGTGGAGGCGGGGCGGACCAATTTTAATGGCGGACCGTTCTGTCTGCGACACCGGTTTAATGACATCATGTTACGAAAACCATCAACATGTCAATACACTCAGATAAACGTTTACAACTTCTCAAGGACGTCAAGTTATGACTAAAAACAAACATTTAAAGGTGACTTAAAAGTGTCAAACTCCTTAAAAAACACGTTATAGTTTTTTGTTGACTGCTGACATCTATCAACAGATGGTTAATGATTAAATAATGTTAATTAGTTACGTTATTACGTCTCTGGTTCTCTCCCGGATGTTCGGCCGGGATCCGTCTGTACTCACCGACTTCTCGGGGTCAGACACCGAATCTGCATGTCGAAGGAATCGGCCGCTTCGTCCTCCTCGATCTGCACAAAACACGAGCGAAGAACATCAGAGCGCGTTGACAGCGAAGCCGAAACAAGTCTGCGAGTCATTGATCACTTTGATCTGGTTCAATCGTCACACACATATCAAGGTTTGTTTCTTTTGATTGGATTTTATGTCTGTAAAGTCACTATTTGACCTGTTTGTTTAAAACAACAACAACAAAAATCCCTGAAGTCAGAATTCCTCAGCTGGAACACTGGAAAATTTCATTCGTTTTTTTTTCCCCCCTGACATTTGTTCTAGGCTTTGGAAAAGTCCTGGTCATGTGCCCTGTCATAGAGTGAATGAACGAACAGAGAGCTGAACGACTCCATCCGCTCCACAGTGTTTACACAATAGCTCAAAAACTATAAATGTTAACATTTTCTACATCTCCACATTAAAAGGGCAGATAATGAGGACAAATTGATTAACTTTAATGAACCAGATCAACAGAAAAGCATGTTTGTTTTGTTGACATAATACACCGCAACATCAACCGAACCACATGCATTTGACAGCAACATGGAATGATGCGTTCAAAACCAGGCTCGCAGCTCACAACCTTCAAATCCCTTGTCAAACTGACTATCCAAAATCCAAAACGGTTTAGTCTGGACAACCAGTCCAAAACCCGTTCAGCTTAAGTTTGTTCAACCACACTCTGTATGTTCGAGCTCCAACGGACCTAAAGAGTGTCAGATGCCAGCAGACTTATTTCAAATAAATAAACTGAGAATAAAAGGGTTGAATCCAGTTTGGTTCTCTCACTGCTTTAATCCACTTTAAAAACAGTTACAAATAACACAATCTGCATTCAAACTCATTTAAATCATCTTAAAGTCATTTAAAATGAACCTGTTAATGCAGAAGAGTTAAATCCAGACTGTCTCAAACTAAACCGGATTATGACTCCTTAAAGATATTAAAGATTTGGTTTAAAGGCAGAGAAATATTATTATTATGAAACAGAAAGATTATTATTATTATTATTATTATTATTAATAATAATAATAATAATTACAAAATAAATAAAAAAATCTTCACATCTGAGAATTCACAAAATTCTGTGTATTTTTTTGATGTATAATTGTTAAAAACAGTCGACCTTTGATGATTCTGAATAAAAGTCACTTCAGTTCTACGCTGCCATTTTATTTTCACAATAAAAATCGTTTGTGCCACAAAGTTTTTTTTTTTTTTTGTATTACCCCCAGCAGCCCACCTGTACACTTGAAGCCTCCTGACTGCTGAGGAGGTGGGGCCACACTGCCCCCATGTGGCCGCAATCTGAAGTGCATGAATACGGAAGCTGAAACGTACTTTCTGTGCAGGACATGTAATGTCTTTTATTACTTTTTAGTTTTAAAATGCTTTTTTAAAATTTTATTCTGGACTGATGACAACGATCACTGCTTCTGATCGTTTGGCGTATCATCATGCTAGCATTTGGCGCAGGTTGTTTTGGAAAAGGTCAAGCACTTTGGAATCACAGGTGAAAATTTGAAGTTTTTTCAGTTAAGTTTGTTCCAGCAAGGTCAACCACTGGAGGTCAAAAGTCAGTCACCTCATCGAAGGAGGAGTGCGTGAACATATCATTGTGGGCGTGGCCAATGCGAGGCGTGATGACAGAGGTGGGAGGGGTGATGGGGGTGATGGCGGGTGACGGGCCGTCAGACAGCAGGACATCCCGCTCGGGGCTGTCCAACGAAACCTCCTCCGTGGCCTCTGTGACACCAAAGAGAGCCAGAGTCAGCGAGCGCGTGCATGTGCGTGTGTGTGTTTGTATGTGTGTGTGTGCAAGCACGCTTACCAGCAAACAGGTCATCAGGGTCATCGTCGAACAACAGTCCGGTTTGGGTCCATTAGAGCTGCTGCCAATGACTTCAGAGGGCACGCCGGCCGGTTCTGTCTGTAAACAAACAACCACAAATGGCCGACCGTGTGGGCGGAGTCAGCGATATTAATCAGAGACGGCGAAACAGATGTTCAAATTATTTCCTCATAGTTCACATTCAGTTCAGCTCTGGTGAACTCTGACCCCAAAGTTATGCAGACACCAAATCACAAGATGATTGTAATGACCCTGTGAAAAAAAATGGTGGCAGACACTTTATGACATCATCAGCATGTCACACAGTGATTAAAACATCTCTAAAAACATGCCAAATTAGTTTGTGGTCACCTGTAAGACAAATTCCTGTCAGGAAACAGCTAACTAGCTAGTTAGCCTAGCATACTGAAATTGTTTTTCATAGTTAGCATGTAGCTAGCTCGCAAATGAGATCAGCTAGTTTGTTAGCAAGCAAAGTCCATCCATCAAAATATCTTGACAAAGGTTTCTTTCCACAGCTGTCGAAGTAAATTAAACTAAAACTAAACCAACCAGGTCAACTGATGGACCAGAAGTACAGAAGTATCTGGACGACTGTCTGCGGCACCGTTTCCTGTCCAGATGATCCAGTTTTATGATGTCTCACTGATAAGTCAGCAGGTAAGATGTGTTTCACTGGGACTTCGGTTAAATAAGCAATTAAGAAATGTTTGGATCCCATGTACACAGCGAGCTCGAGTGGACACACCACACGAAAAGAAAAACAACAAAACGGATCCACAGATTTCCCACAATCCGTCAGCCAAAGGTTTCTGTGATGGGAGGAGTCAGTGAGTAGGTATAAATCTAATTTGATTAACGTTATGGACATACCCCCAGGTGCAGGACGGACAAGTGAGATGGAAGGTTTGATGTGTTAAGGCATTTTGAAGGTTTAACTGATGGACCTGAAGAACATCAGAAAGTGCAGATGTTACTGTCACAGTGACTTTTTCTGGAGAAAGAGGAAGCAGAGGATCAGTTCCATCTGCACAGTCACAGTGCCAACTCGACAGAAAAACAAAACGTTGGCTGCAGATTAGGTCATCCATCCTGCAGCAGCTGCAACAGCCAGCAAGAACCGGAGCTCTATAAAACCAGCTCCATCCTGCAGCAGCTGCAGAACTCTGCAGGAACGGGAGCTCTGTAAAACCAGATCCATCCTGCAGCAGCTGCAGAACTCTGCAGGAACCGGAGCTCTGTAAAACCAGATCCATCCTGCAGCAGCTGCAGAACTCTGCAGGAACCGGAGCTCTGTAAAACCAGATCCATTCCTGCAGCAGCTGCAACAGCCAGCAGGAACAGGAGCTCTGTAAAACCAGCTCCATCTTGTAGCAGGTGCAGAACTCAGCAGGAACCGGAGCTCTGTAAACCAGCTCCATCCTGCAGCAGCTGCAGAACTCTGCAGGAACGGGAGCTCTGTAAAACCAGATCCATCCTGCAGCAGCTGCAGAACTCTGCAGGAAACCGGAGCTCTGTAAAACCAGATCCATCCTGCAGCAGCTGCAGAACTCTGCAGGAACGGGGGAGCTCTGTAAAACCAGATCCATCCTGCAGCAGCTGCAGAACTCTGCAGGAACGGAGCTCTGTAAAACCAGATCCATCCTGCAGCAGCTGCAGAACTCTGCAGGAACCGGAGCTCTGTAAAACCAGATCCATCCTGCAGCAGCTGCAACAGCCAGCAGGAACCGGAGCTCTGTAAAACCAGCTCCATCTTGTAGCAGGTGCAGAACTCAGCAGGAACCGGAGCTCTGTAAAACCAGCTCCATCCTGCAGCAGCTGCAGAACTCTGCAGGAACGGGGAGCTCTGTAAAACCAGATCCATCCTGCAGCAGCTGCAGAACTCTGCAGGAACCGGAGCTCTGTAAAACCAGATCCCATCCTGCAGCAGCTGCAGAACTCTGCAGGAACCGGAGCTCTGTAAAACCAGATCCATCCTGCAGCAGCTGCAACAGCCAGCAGGAACCGGAGCTCTGTAAAACCAGCTCCATCTTGTAGCAGGTGCAGAACTCAGCAGGAACCGGAGCTCTGTAGTTACAAAATGATAATTAAAAAAAAACAACAAAAAAATCAGTGTGTGAACTTCAGTCAGAGCTCCAAACTGTCCAATCAAACGGCTTCAAAGGGATTTAAGAAGCAGATGTCTAGGAGCAATAAAAGACTAAATCAGAGATTGGCAGGTGCGGGGGGGCGGAGCAACACAGTGATGGAGGGAGTGGTGGTGTGATGACTCATGAGGTGAAGCTCTCGAGTTGCATTCCAACCACCACCTGGGGTCACGACCTTTAGACAGCAGAGGTTTTACTCCACAGAGACGGGCCGAGAGCAGCTCTGACACCTGGACGACGTTCAGAACCAAAGGAACCAGCTGGTCTGGGTACGAGGAAGAGGGCGCCACCTTCTGGAGGCACTGTAAACAAATGGATCCGAACACTGAACAAACGGACACCCCGCTAACCTGCGACATGACATTCAGAGTGATTTACTCCCAGTTCATCACAGACATGACGGTGGACTCTGGTGTTGCCCTGGTGAGGTCAGCCAGAGGTCAAATCATTCTGAAGGTTGATGAGGCAAAGGTCACAGACTTGTGCCATTTACCAAGATGACCCATCATCAGTGACGGTTAAACTTTAACTATCTGACACTGAGCGGCTTCACGTCTGCCGAGTGCACGGACACACGAACCACCAACACGCACCCATGTGACCTTTGACCGACAACCTGACCTGTACAAACTGAGAGCAGGAGCAACGAGGATGGCAAAACCATCACCACACACGCGCGCGCACACGCACACACACACGCACGCGCACTGCACACGCACACAGCAGGAAAAAGTGAGAGTGAGGTTGAGCCGAAAGAAGAGGAAGGACGAGGACGAAGAGAGAGCGAAAAGGAAACCAGGGATGATAACAGAACACGTCCTGCTTCCTTACTCAGCAAACAGAGAGGAAACGTGTTACGCACGACATTACCAGTTTATCACTTTATCACCCCCCCCCACCAAAAAAACCCCTCTGGTGTGTGGATGCACCCGCCTCCCTCAAACACAGAACCAGCAAATCTCCAAAAGTGATGAGTTCTTGTGTAAAAATCCAAAATAAAGAAATAAAATTCCAAACTCCCCACCCAAAAAAAAAAAACATGACCACCACTGGGCAGGATGACTTATTATTTTTAAATTACACGTTTAAAAAACAAAAACAAACAAACACCAATGAAATATGGCAACAAAAAAAAAAAACCCCTATCATTTTTGGAAAACATGACGTTAAAAAAACTGACAGTTACATTACAAATAGACAAGATGGCTAGCATGACCACATGTGCTACTGTTATGGAGCCAACGTGAGGTCGGAGCTCTGTCCAATAAGTAATTGGACAGTTACATCCATTAGTTTCATGATGTCGGATCTGACCGCTGCCCACATTACAGATGTCTTGTATCAAGATCCTGGTGGTTCCGTTGCGAAGCACGATGTGTGCAGGCTGCCAGACCCAAGTACAAAACCATAGTCAGCAAAACAAACACCGGACTGATCCAAATGTGATTAAGAATCTTAACATTCAAACCTTGCACACTGGGACCCGTCAAGGACTTTTTATTCTTCTACGACTCAGTAACTCTGTGGCCACGCAATCGCTTTGACGCAGGTGTGAACCTTTTGAATTTCTCCGTTGGGATTGGTGGGTGTTGCATTACAATTCACCTCCAGAACAGTAGGGGGTGCAACATTTTTCAAGAAGACTGGCCTACTATCTCATCAATTTAAATTTATTTTCATTTATATAGCGCCAAATCACAACAAAGTTGTCTCAAGGCGCTTCACACAAGTAAGATCTAACCTTACCTTATCTCATCAAAATCATTGTGTAGGGATGTGGACAAGTAGGCCCAGCGCCTCCATCAGGTTCTGCATAATTGCATGTGAACACATTTCCGGGAGTCGCACAGGGAGTTCCCTGCGATTCATGTTGCTATTGGAGGGATTATCCTGATCTATTTTCAGGTCGATGACTTAGAAGAATTACCCAGCTCCACCACCTCGGTTCGAATTTTCATCACACGCAATTGGAGAGAGACGTTACCTGATTTCTTGTTGTTGCTTCGTCAGAGTCACTTAAATTGTACCGGAAGGAAGAATAGGATTAAAAATCAATGCATAGGGAATAAAAAGTAAGTATCTCTCTTCATTTTTGCTGAATTTCAGAAGGACAGGCTGTTTCACAAAGATTCTGGTCAATTGCCAAAATCCAGTGACCGCCAGTGTTGAGATGAGACCATTTAAAACGAAGGAGAGGTGGTAATCCATCATTCTTGAAAATTTTATGGAGATATCTTGGATATTAAGGAAGTTATGAGGAAAAAAATATGAAGGAACAAGTCCAACACAAAGGCCCTGTTGTTTCATCTAGTCATTAAGATGAGGAAAACAAGCTTGATTCCCAGCACAAAATTGCCCATAACTTCCTTAATAATTATGATAATCACATGATTTTGTGTCATTTTAAAGAGTTTTTTGTGTTCTTCCTGAATTCAGGCAGATTGGTTTGGTATTGGTATGGAACAGAATTTTTATACACTTCCCTACATTGTATGTGATTGTGAAACCAGAAAAGTGAGATTCCGTAAATGATCAATCACAGCCCGTGCGGTGTCAGGTGTCTCCATGTGTAGTTACAATTTTTGGAGGTGTGGTCAGATGACAGAGGAGGGGCTCGTTAGAGGGTCCAGGGTAGCATGAACTGTGCTTCAGCACTTTGCTCAATGACCCAGATCAGAGCAACAGATTTGACCCACTGACATTTTACTAAACAGGAAACCAACTTCACGCACTGTCTAATATGGTTTCTTTTATGTCACAAAGATATACAGGTAATCCTTATGATGTTCAGAACACCAGATTTTATCTCACCTTATGACATCACAAAGACCCAAAGGTTCACCTTTAAAATCATCCTAAACACAGAATTCTTGATTTTGAATTAAAAGTCTATGATTTCTCAGCCTTGTCAGGTTGAGTTCAATTCTAATTTCAAACACTTTAAAATGGTTTAAAAGTCTAGCAGTAGTTTAAAAGTTATTTGAGCTTTAAACTGTGGACTGTTTTTGTTCCTGCGGACTCTAGAAACGTAAAAGCACAACAAGTGATCTAACGGTGAATTAAATTCGATCCACAGCAGCCAATGAGAAGCTGTCATCATTTTTTCCCGCTGGGCCGTGAACGCAGCACGCGCACCTGTGACGGTCACCTGACAACAAACACCTTTCCTGCGTTTTCGCCGAGCAGTTTTGACCCTCAGAAGGCTGCCGTTAGTTTGGTTTTGTGTGTGTGTGTGTGTGTGTTTCCGTTTAACGGAAACTAACGGCCGCCTCCCGTTTGTGTCGGCGGCCCTCGCACCTCCCCTCGGCCTCACCTCCTGCTCCGGGAACAGCTCCTCGTCCTCCTCCAGTTCCTGGAAGTCGCTGTGCTGCGCGGGAAGCTCTCTGACCGCGTCCGCCATCTGCGCGCCTTTCTGCGGCTCCTGCACCGAGAAACAGCCGGGACTGAGGAACCACACCGACGGCGAGGAGGAGCGCACTGAGGAGGAGGCAGGAGGCGCCCGGCTCAGTCATGTGACAAACAGGAGGCCACAGCGGAGGAGGAGAAACAAGAAAGAGCGAGAGAGAGAGTGAGGAGTCACTCTGTAACTGATTCCAGTGACGACAAGCACAGCTTCCGCCCACAAAAATAAATAAAAATATAAATCAAAACCTCCGACAGCTTATTACAGGCATTAAAGTAAAAAAAAATAAATAAATTATTTAAATGTCATTTTAAAAACAGTCTAGTCTTTACTCCTGGAAGTATGGAAGCCTGTCACAGCCAAAAAAAGTTACAACAAGATATGGGTCGGGAGGGATTATGATTTTTGTCTCAATTTCAACATCACAATATCATTTTATTTATGATGACCTGTGTTCATGCATTCATTTTCTGCTGCTTATCTGGACCAAGAAGCTCGTCCTACACTTCCCTATCCTCGACCAAGTCCAGCAACTGTCCCTGGGGGATCCTGAGGTGTTCCCCAACCAGCTGGGAAATATAATCACTCCAGCATGTCCTGGGTCTTCCTCAGGGTCTCCTCCCAGTTGGATGTGCCTGGAAGACCTCCGTAGGAGACCATCAGGGGGCATTCTCACCAGATTCCCAACCCACCTCAGCTGGCTCCTTTTGGTGTGAAGAAGCAGCAGCTCTACTCAGAGTCCTTTGTCAAGCTTCTCACCCTGTCCTGGAGTGTCAGATACCCGACAGGAGAATGTAATTTCCGCCACTTGTATCCATGACCTTATTCTTTTGGTCATTACCCAAAGTTCATGACTGTAGATGAGGACAGGAGGGTAAATTGGCTGGTAAATCAGCTCCTTCTTCACCACAGTGGTCCGGTACAACGTCTGTAAAAATACCAGATGCAGAAAATTACTTTCAAATCCAGCAAAACTCAGTTTTCCACCTGATTAGAGATATTTGAGTTTCACAGTCTTCTGTGTTATCGTTAAAATAATCCATGAAGTTTTGGGTGGTGAAGTGTCAAAACATGTGGAATCCAGTGGCTTTGCGTCTCCATAAATTAAGCCGAGTTTTCCCACAATGCACTACAATTTTTGGCTTGTAGAGTGCTGCGTTCCTACAGGGCAAACCTCCACCAACACTAGTTTCCAATTCCACAAATTTTTACCTTGGAAGAAACTTTTCAAGGTCAAAGTTCTGTTATAAATGGTTTTTCATAAGCTAAAATATAATAAAACATATAGATCAAAAGGGCCTTTCAATGTTAAAGTCAAATATCAACTAAATCTGCAATACAGATCAAATGTGCATCAATCTTTTTTTTTTTTTCTTTTTCAATATTTATTTCAGTATTCCCAATGGGACGTTCCGGGCACGTCCCATTGGGAGGAGGCCCCGGGGAAGACCCAGGACACGCTGGAAGGATTACATCTCTCGGCTGGCTTGGGAACGCCTTGGGGTTCCCCCGGAGGAGCTGGGGGAGGTGTGTGTGGATCGAGAGGTCTGGGCGGCTTTGCTTGAGCTGCTGCCCCCGCGACCCGACTCCAGATAAAGCGGAAGAAAATGGATGGATGGATGGATATTTATTTCATTCATTTAAAAGAAAAACAGAAAAGCAAAAATGAATATATTACAAGACATTGAATGAAAAGGAGCAAAGGGAAGAACAAGTCTTATATTTTCTGCCCCTTTTTACAATACAATCTTTCAATTTTAAGCATCATTTTTCAACATTATTAAACAGATTACATTTTAGACTTTGTCACATACCACTGACTTATTTCATAATTTAGCCATTATTTAAAAGATTACATTTTTAACAGGTTACATTTTAGACTTTGTCACAACCCACTGACTTATTTCATAGTTTCATACATACTTAATACATCTAGTTTAATACGTTTTTTTAAATAATTTAAGCGACCTTGATTCTTTGTTGAGGTTGTTCCATAATTTTACACCATTCACTGCAATACTCCGTTCCTTTACTTTGGTTCTGAATCTTGTTTTTTTTAAAGACTTCTATTCCTTTCAAATTATAACTACTTACTCTTTTTTCAAACATATTTTGAATGTTTATTGGTAAGGTATTTTTATTAGCTTGGTGCATTATTTGTAATATTTTCAAATCAACTAAATCATGAAATTTAAGTACCGTATACTTAATGAATAATGGATTAGATGGATCTCTAAAACGACTATTGCTAATCATTTTTAAAGCTCTTTTCTGCAGAATAAATAATAGTTGTGTCTACGTTTTACATGTTGATCCCCAGATTTCTACACAATAAGTTAAATATGGGACAATCAATGAATTGTACAATGTTAATAAACCATAACTATTTAACGAAAATTTTAATTTATGCAAAACAGCAATGGCTTTCGCTATTTTTCCTTTTGTGTAATTTATGTGTGACTTCCATGTAAGATCTTCATCAATCATGACTCCTAGAAATTTTGTTTCTTTTATCCTTTGTATGTCCATTCCATCTATTTTTAATGACACATCATTTTTTTCCACTCTGTCATTAAACAATATGAAATTTGTCTTATTAAGATTTAGTGACAATCTGTTTATATCAAACCAATGTTTAAATTTTTCCATCTTTCCATTTTTCCAATCTTAGTCTGATCTCATCTGTCAACCTGTCCATCACCACTGCAAACAAGAAAGGACTCAGAGCTGATCCTTGGTGTAATCCCACCTCCACCTTAAATGAGTCTGTCATTCTGACTGCGCATCTCACCGCTGTCACACTATTCTTGTACATGTCCTGTACTACCCTAACATACTTCTCTGCCACTCCAGACTGCTGAAAAACTAATTCATGCATTTATTTCCTCTAGGCTGGACTATTGTAATTCATTATTATCAGGTTGTCCTAAAAGTTCCCTAAAAAGCCTTCAGTTAATTCAAAATGCTGCAGCTAGAGTACTGACGGGGACTAGAAGGAGAGAGCATATCTCACCCATATTGGCCTCTCTTCATTGGCTTCCTGTTAATTCTAGAATAGAATTTAAAATTCTTCTTCTTACTTATAAAGTTTTGAATAATCAGGTCCCTTCTTATCTTAGGGACCTCGTAGTACCATATCACCCCAATAGAGCGCTTCGCTCTCAGACTGCAGGCTTACTTGTAGTTCCTAGGGTTTGTAAGAGTAGAATGGGAGGCAGAGCCTTCAGCTTTCAGGCTCCTCTCCTGTGGAACCAGCTCCCAATTCAGATCAGGGAGACAGACACCCTCTCTACTTTTAAGATTAGGCTTAAAACTTTCCTTTTTGCTAAAGCTTATAGTTAGGGCTGGATCAGGTGACCCTGAACCATCCCTTAGTTATGCTGCTATAGACTTAGACTGCTGGGGGGTTCCCATGAGGCACTGAGTGTTTCTTTCTCTTTTTGCTCTGTATGCACCACTCTGCATTTAATCATTAGTGATCGATCTCTGCTCCCCTCCACAGCATGTCTTTTTCCTGGTTCTCTCCCTCAGCCCCAACCAGTCCCAGCAGAAGACTGCCCCTCCCTGAGCCTGGTTCTGCTGGAGGTTTCTTCCTGTTAAAAGGGAGTTTTTCCTTCCCACTGTAGCCAAGTGCTTGCTCACAGGGGGTCGTTTTGACCGTTGGGGTTTTACATAATTATTGTATGGCCTTGCCTTACAATATAAAGCGCCTTGGGGCAACTGTTTGTTGTGATTTGGCGCTATATAAAAAAAATTGATTGATTGATTCCTCATACAATGCCACAGCTCTTCTCTTGGCACCCTATCATAAGCTTTTTCTAAGTCCACAAGCACACAATGTAACTGTTTCTGTCCTTCTCTGTACTTCTCCATCAGTATTCTCACAGCAAACATTGCATCTGTAGTGCTCTTTCTCGGCATTAAACCATATTGCTGCTCACAGATCTTCACCTGTTTTCTAAGCGAAGCTTCTACTACTCTTTCCCATAACTTCATGCTGTGGCTGATCAATTTTATGCCTCTGTAGTTACTGCAGCTCTGCACATCACCCTTGTTCTTGAAAATAGGAACCAGCACAAATGGTCTTTTCAATATTAAATTCAAAACTCCTCAAAATTCAGATCAGATCTGGATCAAATTTTGTCAGTCGATAAAGGATCCCTATAACACCGTCAATATGAAATAAATTCAATCTTTTTTGACAGAGTTATGATTGATTGTTAAAAGACAGGGATTTTTCATGACTTTGACCTATGACTTTGAAAATTGAATCAGTTCTTGTGTATCAGGATATGAATCCACTGTAAAAATGTCATAACAATATATGAAAATTTGTCGGTTACAGCCTGTTCACAAACAGACACACAAACAGGGGCAAAAACATGACCTTCTCCAAGTTGGAGGAGGAAATAATAACAATAATGTTAGTATTATTTTCAGTTGTATTCTAGTGTACAGAAAAGTCAAGTTGGCACATAAGAACAATCAAATGAACAATGTACAACAAAAAGGCTCCCTAAACCAGAACGGTGGCCACAAGGTTACTTGCTTCCAAAATAGAAGGTTACAGGTTCAAAACCAATCTCTGCCCATTATTCCCACACAGCTGTATCCTGTAAATCTTCTACCAAATCCATATCAGACCGTAAGACATTGTAACAACACACATTTCTGTCTAAAGAACGGACTGCATTCATATAGCGCTTTTCCATATGCATCAGACGCTCAAAGCGCTTTACAATAATGCCTCACATTCACCATACAAGGTGCTCACTACACACCGGGAGCAACTAGAGGATTAAAGACCTTGCCCAAGGGCCTTTAGTGATTTTCCAGTCAGGCTGGGATTTGAACAGAGGATCATCTGGTTTGAAGCTCAGCGCTTAACCACGAGACCATCACCTCCCCAAAGGTGAAGGTAAAGAAGAGTTTATTATGACAGTACTTTAATCAATTACGTTTTGCCAACTAAGCATTTTCCCATTTATTTATTTATTATTATGCTTGTTTGTTTTTTTTTATTTTAGTAATGAAGTCAGATGTTGTCCTGGTTTTTGTCGAAGTAGATGGAAGTGATGGATCGCGTCAATCGACGATCTTCGATCAGCAGAACCAGAAACACGTGTCACGTTTTAAGTCGGAACAAATTCAGTGACGGACGGTTTAGTTCTCCCTCAAACCCAGAGAATAGACTTGGTTTTTTTTGGTTTGGTTTGCTTGTCTGTTAGTTAACTGACTAAAGCCAACTGACGGTGGGAAGTTGACGTTCGCTGATCTCAGGTCAGTTACAGTTTAATTCAGACACCTTTGAAGGACTCAAAGCTCACTTTGTGACGTAGTTAGCGAACACGCTGCTTCAGAGCTAACACGGTTTTTATATGTAAAAATAACTAAAACAACGTATCCGTTGTTTTATTTTGAAGTCTGTCTCTTTTTTTAAAACCTCCTCCAGTGAACGTGGAGGAAGTTTTGTTTTTAACCCTGTTTGTCTGTTTGTAAACAGCCTGGAACCCACCAAATTTTACTGAAGATTCATATTTTAATAGGCAAGAATTGATTCAGTTTTCAAGGTCAGAATCCTTGTCCTGTAGCATTGAACCAATTTTCAAAAATTCATAACTGTCCAATATTTTTACTTTTCATATTTGAGAGTATTATGTAGGATGGTCTTCTTTATTGACTGACAAAGTTTGATCCGGATCTGATCCCGGTTACAGATTTTGTGGCCATTTACATTTTACGTTGAAAACCCCGTTTAATGTATGTTTTATATTATATCTTAATTATATTTGAAAGCGAGGTGCAGACTGACACTCTCTTTGATGCACATCTGATCTGTATTGGAGATTTAGCACATATTTGATTTTAACATTGAAAAACCCTTTTGAGCTATTTTGTCTTACATTTTAGCTTATGAAAAGTCACTTCTAACAGGACTTTGACCTTGAAAACTTTTCCAAGGTAAAAATTTGTGAAAATGGAAACTCGTGCTGGCGGAGGTTTGCGCTCTATGAGCGCAGCACTCTAGCTTCTTGATGTCATCAGTTGTTGCTAACATTAAGCGTGAAAGAGGTTGTTTTACAGTTATATGTTTAACTTTTTTTTTAACCCATTTATTGTTGTTTTTTAGTCATTTTTAATCAACTTTTTCAGTAAATAAATGAAGTTAGGGTTGGAAACTCCCATAGACATTAAGACAGACAAGATAACAGCATTTTTGAGCTCATTTGTCCTTAAAAACCTTTTTTTTTTTTTCTGTCCCTGTAAATGGAAAGAAGCTGCTGTTGGCCCCGCCCCCTCTCTGTCCAGCTCCCACAGACCGGAGATGGATTGTGGGAATTATCAGTGTCTCTGATGCAGATTGTATTGTTAACAAATGCACGTTAACACGACACATTAAAGAAAATACCAGCTGTAGTTAGCATATTTGGTTCATGCTAATTAGAACTGCAATGGTTAATTGATTGATTTTTAAACGAATTGACTACTCCAGTTAATCAGCTTAAATTTATTTTTAATTTAAATATTCAAATTCTTTGATTTCAGTTTGTTAAATGTGAATATTTATTGGTTTATTTCACTCCTGTCGAGCTGTGAACTGAATCTTTTTGAGACATTTGAAGGTGTCGTGTTTGGCTCTGAATATTTTTCACCTTTTTTGGCATTTTGTATTACATGATGAATCAACTAGTCAAGACAATCAGCCGATTGTATAAATAATTGTTAGTTTTAGTCTTGAAGGCAGTTTGAAGGAGTGAGGAGGAGTATCAGGAAGACAGCGGACAGGAAGGAGAGGAACAGTACTGGCCAGTAAGCCAGTAGCAAGCAGTATTTCTGGTATTTATATTTTGTATTTACATTTTGCAAATTGCTTTTTACTTACGTTTGATACTGTGTGCTTCTTACCCTGTGTGCTGCTATACAATGCTGCTGGAACCTCAATTTCCATGAGGGAGTCTTCCCAGGGGATCAGTAAAGTTCTGTCTAATCTAAGCTGTCAGATAGGTGACATTCTGTTTTTTTGACTCGGGTGTCCTTATATTTTGTTTTCCATATTAATGACTAACTTTTTATTTTCTACCTTTTTTTTCAAACTGGTATATTTTGTTTGTCTTAAGTTGTGAGACTTGTTGTTTGTTCTAAACCCACTTAAATCCTGTGTGTAGTTTTGTTGACATGGCCTCAGGGGATCAGCTGCACCAAGTCCACAATCCACATCAAGAGCCAGACGAGGATCCGGGTTTTCAGCTTCAGTTAGAGAACCTGACACTGGAAGGTAAAAAAAAAAAAAAAAAAGAAAGTTTATTTTATTTTTAAGTGCCGGTGGAAGGTTTCAATTTGGACGTTGAATTGTACCGAACCCTCCAGGCTTCAGTCCGCTCTGTGGTTCCATGGTGATTGTTTTATGGTTACGTGCAGTTGAACCTGACAACCAAAATGCAAAAAAACAAAAAAACAAAAAAAAAAACACAAAGAACCTGATCTGGTTTCCGTGTGGACCGAGCACTGATTTAGGGTTCGTTCCTGTTCCTCAGAGCTGATGCACAGGGTTCAGTCTGTGCAGACGGACAGCTGGACGGCGGAATCCAGCACCAACACTGAGCCGGACTGGGAGGCTCAGGTGGCGGCCATGTTGGAGTACAGCACTGGCCTAGAGGAACGTTACGAGAAGCTGAGGAAGCAGCAGGACGAGCAGGAGACGGAGCGCCAACAACTCAAGCAGGAACTGCAGAAGAAGAAGGACGAGGCCACACGGCAGCACCAGGTCAGACCGATGCGCATGTGAGTGCCGCGTCAGTGGCTACCGTAATGTCCAGAGTATGTCACAAAATAAAAATCCTAAATTAAAGCGCGAATACTCCAGAAAATATTGTGATGACTGTGTTCACCCTTCACATGAACGTGTGAAAAATCTGGTCCAAAGTACTCGTTGGTCATCAAAGTGATAACTGTGTCATCGTTTACGAAGTCTGAGCCTTTTTAAGACTCTTTGCATCACTGTTGATCTCTTTAGTGAAATGACTGGAAACACATCCACAGGTTCTTATGGAAAAACTACAATCTCTGCGGGTCAAACTGCAGCTGAATAACTCCAAGGCCACCAGGAAGACCTTCTTATCCAAGAGGCAAGAGCTGATCTCAGAGAAGTCCAGAATTGAGGAAGACAACGTCAGGTAACGTGACTGCTTTGGGGACGGCGGAGGTTCTAGTTGTAACTTCTTCAGAGTAGTCATGTGTGTCTTGGTGGCTTCCCTCACTTTTCCGCTTCATGTGCACTCACTTGGTGATGGCCTGCTGGAGCTGGATTTACCTAAAGAGGCGTTTACGTTTTACTGATTCGTTTTACTGAATGTACTGAATGAAATAACTGTCCAATTACTTTTGATCCTTCTAAATGGTAAATCACATAGAAAAAGTGCAGCACTTGCAGCACCACTTGCCTAATTAGCGTGTTTAGATTTGACAGCTTGCAACACAAACTTGTCTTTCGGCTCTGTAAGAAGTTTCTGGACGTCACAGCCAGCAGATACACCGAGCGCTGCACCGAGCAGAGACAGAGACTGCTTTTCCCAGTGAAAACCGGGATTCCTCAGGGATGTGGTCTGGCTCCAACACTTCTTGTATGGACTGGGTCAGCGCCCAGTTGGGATGTGGAAACCAGAGGCTTTGGTGTTTTTGTTAGTGAGGAAAGCTTCACTGATCTCGACTTTGTGGACACTATATGCTGTGATCTTTGTGGACTCGATGGACACTCTGATTGCAGCACTTGAGAAACTGAGTGAAGAATCTGTGTCTGGCTTTATGACGACAGTCCTGGATCAAGACTAAGATCCAGGTTTTCAGTGAGTTTCTTGACTCAGCCGTCAGAAGTGTGTCTGTATGTGCTGAAAGTGTTTAACTTGTAGAGACATTGGCTGATCTTGACAGTGATGTTCATGACTCTGGGTCTTCGGCCTTTGAGACGCCTGGGAAGAGCTCATGGAGTCATGAGGTCGCTGGACAGAGGTGTTTATCCATGCCATTATCTTTATACGATAAAGAAAGTCAAAGTCTTGAGGGACATCAACCAGTAAGGCAACTACTGGGTGTCTTTGGTACTAGGCCTCTTTGGAGGACACTTGGGTACCACTTAAAGAACGCTGTGTCAAACGAACCGTTACTTAGGGAGACGAACATGAGGAGGATCACTTGCATTGTGAGGGAGAGTCAGCTTTGATATTTTGGCCGTGTGGCACGTTTATCTTTTTGTGATCCAGCACGTAGATGTTTGAGTGTTGAGGACCCCAGTGGCTAGAGAAGGCCAAGAACATGTCCACGTTTCACCTAGCTATGGCAGAGAGGCGATTATTATCAGGAGGTGGGGATGGACCAGTTGCCTGTCTGGGTGGTTACCATCTAGAACCCTCTGTGGTGTCGTGGATGTGGTGAAGCGTACCAGCGTATGCTCCCAGGCCCGATTTGAGTAAATATGCTAATACACAGCTGCACCACAAAAACACCACTGATGTTCAAATACTTATGGACCTCACTACATATACTCAAAGTGGGGTTCTTGCCCACATACTGTGTAGGTTTTGGGTTAGTTTTTTGTGTTCAAGGGAAAACCCCTTTGTAACAGTTGGCCAGATCAAGAACACCCTCTGATGTCCAAACGCTCACCCAGAGTCTCCAGACGGTGGCAGTGTTGTCCTGATAATAGCCTCCTCCCTCCAGGCTGGGCAAGGAACTGGAAGAGAGCGAGAAGAAGCTGACACTCCTCATCGATGAGCAGAGTGAGGAGCAGCGTCAGTGGCAGGAGGAGCTGGAGGAGCTGAGGCAGGAGATGGAGCGGGTGAGGAAGGAAGCCCAGGAAGCAGAGCTGGTGGCCTTGCAGGACGAGGTAGCCGCCGTGGAGAAGCAGCGGGCTGTCGCCATGGCACGCATCGAGGCGTGGCTGCAGGAGGTACATCACAGACAGGTTCTTCTCACTGATAGTGCAGGTGTGGACATGTGAACACCTCTCTGACTCTGGTCTCTGTGACACCAGCTGGGTCTGTTCCTGAACACCCTGAGGACGGAGTTTCCTCAGCGGTACCAGAACGAACGGCTGAAGTGGGAGAAGAAGCAGGATCTGGTCCGCAAGAACCAGGCTGAGCTCCAGAGCCATTTCCAGGAGATGCTGCAGCAGCTCCAGCAAGGTCACACGTTTGAGTCCCTCTCCAGGATCAGCATGCCGGTTCTGCCTCAGCTTCCCATGGTAACGCCCATTGACTGGAACAAACACAGTTTTGGGGATTTTCTCCAGGAAGTATTGGTGTATACTTTCTCCAGTAATCAGTGTAAACAAATTCAGTCTTAGTGCAATTTGACCAACACGCTTGCAAGGTTGCGAGTCATGAACATCAACAGATCCCACTATCGCATTAGCTAGCTACCTCGCATGATATAATTTATAAACGTCTGGCCTATCTGAGGTTAAATTGTGCCAAAAACAGGGTAATATAGTTTGCAGTTGTTCAACAATACTGAGTAGTACACAAAACTACCGTCGTTTCCTTTAGAATTTATTTGCGTAGTGACCGTGCTCGCTAGCTAAGTAGCCTAGCATGTTCACTACAGCCCCACCTTCAAAGTAAGTTTATAGATTCATTCAGGTATGAAGTTGCATGATTATCAAAACAGTCATTCAACACCACAAAGACTGTTAAGCTCATGTGGACGTAGAGGCACAGATGCTTGTCGTTTTCCTGGAATTTTACTCTGTCCAGAGTGTTAATGGTGATAGCAGCTAATGACTGACTCTTTGTTCTTATAGGCCGACCTGAGGATCACTCAGATTGTTCAGTCAGTGGCTCCCCCACAGTTTCAACCCCCACCAATAAACTGGCCCATTGCACCCCAAAGGCACCCGCACCATTTCCATTACCAGCCACCGCCTCCCCGGCCCCCCCAGTACCGTCAGCGATATCACCAGCCGCCACCCCAACATCACTTTCAGCCCCCGCTGCAGTTCAAGCCCCATTTCAGGCCTCCAGTTCGCGCGATTCCTCCCTACAGCGTCAACGTGCCTACTCCCATCCAGGCCATGTACCCTGTAGCCCCGTCCCCACCTCTGCCCCCAACCCCGGCTGCTTCTGACCCTGCTTCTGCAGGCAAACTAGACAAGCTCCTAGAGAAGCTCGGGGCGAGGTTCCCACAATGCAACAGGGCTCAGCTGACCTCGCTCTTGCAGCAAGTTAAGACCTCCCGTGGAACGCTGGCTGGCATGTCGATGGAGGAAGTCGTTGAGCAGGTTGGCTTCAAGCTGGCACAGAACGAGCGGTCGGCCCCAGCGCCCGTCAGCCGGGCTGCCCCCCTGGGTCCCATTCAAAGGCCGATGCCACTGCCACATCGGGCGAGCGCGGCGGCAGGACAAAGTCAGCTGGCAGGGCCCCGTAAGCTCTGTCTGATGTGCCAAAACCATGTGGATCCAGAGTCACGCCACCCGCTGACCTGCTCACACACCATCCACAAAGACTGCATCCGTGTGTGGCTGCAGTCCAGCAAGAACAACTCGTGTCCGTTCTGTCCAATGAAGTGACAAGATCAGGATGACAGGAAGCATTTGTCGCACTCTTCACTGACCAGAGCCAATCACATCAGTGCCATTCCAAAGCCTGTTCAGGATGGATGATCCGTTGAAGACGAGGAGGTGCCGTCACACCCAGCGCCCCCTGCAGGCTAACATCACTTCCCAATTAACCTGTAGAACATGATCAGTAATAGGCTTCAGACAGCTGCATATAAAATTTACACCATGTATTAGAATTTTTTTTCATTAATTTGTAAACAAATTAAAGTTTTTCGAAAATGAGTGTTTTTCAATAAAACTGGATATCTGAATGACAAAAGCCTCCATCAAATTCTGACTGGAAAAGTCAACATGCAACAATGTATATTACTAAGGAGATAAAAAATAAAATAATTCAGAAAAATTATAGTTGTGTAACCTTTCTGACTTTCTGGAAAATCCGTTTATGTACAGCTAGCTGCTAGCACGCCAACGCCAGAACATTTGTCATGTGATGTGCTACGATTTAGACCAGGCGTCTCCAACAAGTCGCTTGCAGAAGGGTTCATGAACTGTACATACTATAAATCTGAAAACTTGATTAGTCACTCGGTAAACTTACTTTAGATTTATATTCAATTAAATTAATTCGACGCTGGTGAGTGGACGGTGCTGTCGGACCAGTCTGTAATTATTAAGTGTGTTTTTACGCTTACAATTATGTGCTCAGTGGAATTGAAGATATTTTTTAAAAATGTTTACATATCTTTGAAAGAACATTGAAGAAATGAGTAGGAAAAATGCACATGAGTCAAGTTCAAGGTTATTTGGAACTTTGCAATAAAATAAAACAAAGCCAAACTGATTTCTCAGCCAGTCAACCCAAGCAGCTGAAAGGGTGAAGGTAGAAGCAAAGCTAATATACACCGACCCCTTTTACCTCAGTAACTTTTACTTATCACAGCAAAACCAAAACAAAACAAAGTGAGCAGAACAGCAAAACACAGACATCTTACAATAATCAAACTCAAATTCCTCATCATATCCACACCAATAACAGCACACATCGCACAATCCAAAAATAACACAAAATCAATTACTTAATTGTCCATATTTTAACCAACAGCTATATAGTCCTTCAAACATGAACTTGAAGTTTCAGAGAATTTAGACAATTTTCACATATTCAGAGAACATTGTTTCCTTACAGTGAGGAAAATAAGTATTTGACCACCTGTCAGTTTTCAGGTTTTCCCACCTACAAAGAATGTTGAGGTCTGTAATTTTTATCGTAGGGACACTTCAACTGTGAGAGACAGAATCTAAAAAAAATCCAGAAAATCACATTGTATGATTTTTAAATAATTAATTTGCATTTTATTGCATAAAATAAGTATTTGAACACCTACTAACCAGCAAGAATTCTGTCTCTCACAGACCTGTTAGTTTTTCTTTAAGAAGCCCTCTTATTCTGCACTCTTTACCTGTATTAATTGCACCTGTTTGAACTTGTTACCTGTATAAAAGACACCTGTTCACACACCTGTCCACCATAGCCAAGACCAAAGAGCTGTCTAAAGACACCAGGGACAAAACTGTAGACCTGCACAAGGCTGGGATGGACTACAGGACAACAGACAAGCAGCTTGGTAGAAGACAACAACTGTTATGATTATTTATTAGAAAGTGGAAGAAACACAAGATGACTGTCAATCTCCCTCAGTCTGGGATTTCATGCAAGATCTCACTTTGTGGGGTAAGGATGATTCTGAGAAAGCTCAGAACTACACAGGAGGACCTGGTCAATGACCTGAAGAGAGCTGGGACCACAGTCACAAAGATTACATTAGTAACACACGATGCTGTCATGGTTTAAAATCCTGCAGGGCAGCAAGGTCCCCCTGCTCAAGACAGCACATGTCCAGGCCCGTTTGAAGTTCACCAGTGACCATCTGGATGATCCAGAGGAGGCATGGGAGAAGGTCATGTGGTCAGATGAGACCAGAATAGAGCTTTTTGGAATCAACTCCACTTACCATGTTTAGAGGATGAGAACAACCCCAAGAAAACCATCTCAACTGTGAAGCATGGGGGTGGAAACATCATACTCTGGGGGTGCTCTTCTGCAAAGGGGACAGGACGACTGCACCGTATTGAAGGGAGGATGGATGGGGTCATGTATTGCAAGATTTTGGCAAACAACCTCCTTCCCTCAGTAAGAGCATTGAAGATGGGTCATGGCTGGGTCTTCAGCATGACAATGACCCCAAACACACAGCCAGGGCAACTAAAGAGGGGCTCTGTAAGAAGCATTTCAAGGTCCTGGAGTGGTCTGGCCAGTCTCCAGACCTGAACTCAAAATCTTTGGAGGGAGCTGAAACTCCAAACCTGAAAGATCTAGAGAAGATCTGTATGGAGGAGTGGACCAAAATCCCTGCCGCAGTGTGTGAAAACCTGATGAAATACTACAGGAAACATTTGACCTCTGTAATGGCAGACAAATGTTTCTGTACCAATTGTTAAGCTCTGTTTTTCTAGGGGATCAAATACGTATTTTTTAGATTCTGTCTTTCACAGTTGAAGTGTACCTGTGATAAAAATTACAGATCTCTCCATTCTTTGTAGGTGGGAAAACCTGCAAAACTGACAGGGGGTCAAATACTTATTTTCCCCACTGTATATTGGCATTTAAACTGATTGACATTTGGACATCACTTGAGTTCCTTTGCCAGATTATTCCATATTTTAGGGCCACAAGTAGAAACACAGACACCTTTCCTGGTCGTCCGAGCGCCAGCAATTTTAAAATGATACAAGCCCCTTAAATTATATTTTCCGTCTCTCACTGAAAAATTCTTGAATTCTGAGGGGCAGTTGCTTATTTTTCACTTTATACATTAATTGCACAGTTTTAAAAATAATCATATCATGAAGTTAGATTTAATGAACAATGGGTTGGTGTGGTCTTGATAACCTGAATTGTGAATTGTTCTTTATGCTTTTTTTTTTGAAGAATGAATGATGATTGCAATGTCGTTTTATAATTATTGCCCCAAACTTCAGCACAGTAAGCCAAGTAGGGAGCAACCAATGAACAATAAAGAGCATGAAGTGCTTTGCAATCAAAAACATGCCTTACCTTATTTAGTACTGCAATACTTTTTGACACTTTCTTTTGAATATGTTGAATATGAGCTTTCCAATTAATTCTTTCATCAATAATAACACCTAAGAACTTATTCTCTTTGACATGTTCTATGATTATCCCTTGTATATTTAACTGAATTTGTATGTCTTTATGGTAATTCCCAAATAACATTATTTTAGTTTTAGACAAATTTAATAATAATTTAATATCAAACCATCTCTTTAACTTTATCATCCCATTATGTAAATCGGACAATAATTGCTGCAGATTTTCTCCTGAACCAAACAGATTTGTATCATCTGCAAACAGAACTGCCTTAAACAGGTCCAAAACTTTACATAAATCATTAATGTGCAAAATAAACAATTTTGGTCCCAAAACAGAACCCTGAGGAAGCCCACAAACAATGTCCAGATAAGAACAGCAGCAATCCCCAAATATAACAAACTGTTCCGGTTTGTTAAGTAATTTTTAATCCAGTTCAAAGCCAGTCCTCTGATCCTATACAGTTCCATCTTTTGAAATATGTTGTGATCAATTGTATCAAAAGCCTTTCTCAGGTCAATAAATAAACCTAATACTATTTCCCTTTGGTCCATATGACTACTGATCTATTCTGCTAAATCGAGAAGAGCCAGTGCAGTGGACCTACCTGCTCCAAAACCTTACTGACTTTCATCTAGCAGGTTATGTCGTTCTATAAATTTATCCAATCTGCTATTGTAAAGCTTTTCCAATATCTTACAAAAAATTGACAATAGAGACACGGGCCTGTAATTTGTAAAAAGATGTTTACTACCAGATTAAAATAAAGGTATCACTTTTGCTACTTTCATACTGTTTGAAACAATTTCAATTTGAAATGATTTATTAAAAATATATGCTAATGGTTTTGCAATTTCAGTAATTATTCGCTTTACTAAAGACATATGTACATCATTATGATCCACTGACTTTTTACTTTTACATGTACTAACTACCTTAATAATTTCCCTTTACTGGACCAAGAAACATTGTGTGTGGATTTCTGTCAATTAATTGCTGATTTTTCCCCATATGGGCTGTGTGGAATTTCAACTGCCAGATCTGCCAACATTAGCAAAGAATTTATTAAAACAATCCACTACTTGACTCATGTTATATTCATCTTTGTTCTTATCTGTAAAATATGTTGGATAGTTATTTGATTTGGATTTATTTGTTATAATAGTATTCAATATTTTCCATGTTTCCTTTATGTTGTTTTTATTGTCATTTAGTATTTTTCCACAGTATGATTTTTTTTTTTTTTTTTTTACAATTCCACATGATAGTTGTTAATTTATTTTTATAGTCCTTATATTTAATCTCTGCCTCTCTTGATTTAGTTTTAATGAATTCTCTGTATAGCATTTTTTTTCTTGCAAGCCTTTTGAAGACCTTTAATCATCCATGGATGACCTTTATATTTATTCTTATTACTATGTATACTGTATAACTGGACAATTTTTGTTGTATAAATTGAGAAAAGTGTTTTCAAATTCTGAATATGCCAAATTAGCATCCTGTTTTGCGTAAATGGGATTCCACTTCTGTAAAAGTAAATCATGTTCTAAGGCAGTGATCGCTTCTTCAGATTCCAAATGCTTACAATGTTGTATTTTTTCAGTACATTTCCTATTTAAATTTAGATCAGTTACTGTAAAAATTGGTAAATGGTCACTGATATCATTGATTAATAAGTCACGTAGTGTTTTGGTATCAATATGATTTGCAAATATATTATCAGTGAGAGTAGCTGAATGTGAAATTCTTGATGGCCTCATGATTTTTGGATATAAATTTAAACTGTAAATAGTATTAATGAAATCTTCTGTCACTTTATGCTGACACAGATTTAAAAGATCAATATTTATATCTCCACAAACAAATACTTGTTTGTTATACATCTGTGAAAAGTACTTCTCAATCCATTTTTGAAACTCCTCAATTTTAGAGCCCAGAGTTCTGTATATGCAACTAATAATGATATTTTGACCTTATTCCATGCATATTTCAATGGTCATGTATTCCAACAGATTTTCCACATCCATTGTCAAATGATCTTTAATTTTGTATTTAAGCCTTTTGTCAACATACAGTGCTACTCCTCCTCCTCTGTTTTGCCTATTTAAATGATTAAATTCATAATCCTCCAATTTGTAATTCCTATCATCAACCTCTGCAAGCCAAGTTTCAGATATGGCAATTATACTAAAAGGATAACAAAATTATTTTAAATAATCCTTGATATTCCCAAAATGTTTGTAAATACTCCTACTGTTAAAGTGGATTATTGATCATTTCCCATCATTTGAAATGCGGCTGTTGTATTGTTCATCTGTGTAATACTGACAATTACTATTTCTAAAGGAATCAAAATGATTATCTGGATCTGTCTCATATTCCATATCCTGTATATGGTGCTCAGTGTACCGACAAGATATAATGAAAACAAATGTTGCCAAATGCAAGTAGCTCTCGCCCATTTTCATTTAGTAAAAGTAGTTCTCAGAGGAAAAAAGGTTAGAGATTTCTGATTTAGCATGTTCACACAGCATGCTAATATTACCGTGTTTACCATGCTAACGTGGAATTCACGGCACATAAAAAGTATTTTTAGTTAACGTATGTGTCATCATTTTACCGTGGTAATCTATATATTTTAATCGAACACTTACGTCTGCGTCTGATAGTTAGCATGACTCTGCGCTAATGTGACAGAGGCCAGCAGGAGTCGCTGTGCTTGTGGTAGTCAATAGGCCTCACTCTCCTGACAGATAAAGGATACTCAGGCCAGAGCCCGGGTTTTAGCTGACTGGTCAGAGAGTCCGCCTGCTGTGCCGATGAGTCTCCCATGCTGAAGATTGTGAGTTTGACTCCCAAGGGGCGCAAATGGGAGGACTCAACGGAGAAAGAGAGTACAGCCGCTACACTAATACCTGGCTAGAGTATTTTGCATAGTAGAAGGTAACAGTGAGTATGATAAGAGGTAGAACGTTTGTTCCCTGGACAGGTTGTGAAATTGACAGGTTAACACATAGCACAATGCTGTAATAAACTAAATGCTAACATTTTAAATGGCATTTCTACTCTGAGGTTGTTAGTGATTGTACGCTGCTAATGTTTAGAAGGAAATACGTAATGTCAAGATTTTAGCATGAGCATGACTAAGCATGTTGGTGTAACGTGCTAACCGCTGAGTACCATTAGCATATGCTAGCATACGGATAATGTGTTTGACCTTCAAAACATCACTGAAATTAAATCCACAGTTCTTTAAAAAAAAACCTCAATGACTAAAGATTTACACATTTCAATCATTTATGAAGTTTACAACATTTGGATTACACAGTTAAATTGCTAAACTTAATGTGACATATTTGTCAAACAAACGAAACAACGAGTCCTAATCTAATGGATTATATTTGGACAGTTTGCCATCTACACTGAGCAGCAAAATGTACTTTATTATAAAGAAGTGGTCTCAGGCAGAGACATCAACCCATAAAGTGGCTGACAAACAAGCCATTGCCTTTTAAAGATTGGCCTTAGACGTGCTCTCGCGCACGCCGCTCTCTGAAGACTTACCAGTCAGCCTTAATGGGAGCGCTGGGCGGTCGATGGGCGAGGTTAAAGGAACTGTCGCGTTCCAATAAATATCAGAACACACCCCGTGGAGAGAATGTGTTGACTGAAATAATGACACTGTGTATTTCTGGCCCGCTGACTGTTTACGGTCTGAATGTACGTTTTCCCGCTAACAAACACTCTCCGTCTAAAGGTTAGTCTCTCGGCCCGCTCACAGGCTGATTTTACAGGCAGCAGTGCCAATAAAAGCTGCACATTTCACAGTAAAGCTGCTGTAATGAATGAAGAACGCTGCCAAAAATAAAGACAAAAGACCGCAGAGGCTGGAGAGGTTGTCAGAGGAAGCAGAGCGACTCGGGTTTGAAGTGGTCCAGAGAGTCCTGATGTTTTCTCTCCAATAATACCAACAACCAAAACATGCCCGGCATAACAGTAAATTAGTAACTGAATAAATATTTTCTTCCTTTAAGCATCAACTGTCAGGTCTGAGTTCCATCAGAAATAGCTGAAGATCCCAAAGGTTATGAAGTCAAAGTCAAAGGACAGAGGAATCTGGGCAATGAGGACAGAGGAATTTGGGCAATGAAGGTCCAAGTCTTCAAGATCCTGGTTCTTCCTGTCTTACTATATGGTTTGAGACTTGAACACCACTGACCTCAGGCAACTAGATGTCTTTGGTACCAGGTCTCTTTAGAGGATCTTTGGGTACTATTGGAATGACCTTGTGTCAAACAAGCAGTTACTAAGGGAGGCGTATGACATTATGAGGAAACATCAGCTACAACATTTTGTCCATGTGGTTTGTTTCTCTTGTCATGATCCACCACGTAGTTGGTGCCTTGGTGTTGAGGACCCAGCAGCTGGAGAAGGTTGAGGATACACCAACATTTTTCCTGGCCCCAGAAGACAGACAGTTACTTTGGTGAGATCGGGATGGACCGGTTGTCTGCCTGGGTGGTTTCCATTCAGGATCCAAGGCAGTTCCATAGTCTTGTGGTTACAGCAAAGGTAGATGAGTTTAAATACTTGGGGTCAACTATCCAAAGTAGTGGAGAGCACAGGAAGTGTGGAGTTGTACGGCTTAGAGATTTTGACATTAACGAAAAGACAGGAAGCTGAGGTGAAGATGCTGCAATTGTCTTTGGGAGTGACGAGAATGGACTGAAGGACAACACAGGCGAGACGGTTTGGACACCATTGAGATGCCTTGGACACATGTCTAGGAGGGCCCCATGGTAAACAGGGAGAAGGATGCTGAGGATGGAGCCACTGGGCAGGAGGAGAAGAGGGAGGACAAAGAGGAGGTTCATGGATGTGTTGAGGGAGGACATGCAGGTGTTTACGTGATGTAATCATGAGGAACTTTCTCTGTTACTGTTGTGAAAGTGTAGGAACACGGACCCACAACAGGGGGCGCAATGAATGGACAATGGAGGAAGTAAAAAACAAGATTTACTACTGAAACAAGCACGAGTAGTATAACAAACACAATGTTTAGGGTCGAATCCGCTGGTGTCGTGTGGGCAGGCTCGAAGATAGGAGACGTCCGTCTCAGTCGAACCGGAACCACCCAGATCTCCACTGCCACCGAACCCCGGAAATACTGGAACCGCCAAGTCCCGAATTCCCAGGTGGCCACTGCCTCCGCTCGTCGGATCCGGTACTGCTGGCAGGAGAGAGCAAGAACACACAGGAGTGGATGAACGCACCCAGTACAGAGAGGGGAGAAGCCGCCTCCACCTCTTGGCAAAGTTCAGCAGGAAGGTGAGTACTTATCCAAAGAAGGAGGGTCTCAGTAGTCACCAGTCCTGAAAGGTTTAACAAGTTTATCAATCACAGAATATGCTGCAGAGAATGTTACCTTGGTCTTAGGCGATATCTCGGCACTGAGGTGGAGACGCCGTCCTCCTGATATACCTCGGTGCTGAGTAGAAACAGCTGTGTTTGGTGATGGGTGACAGCTGTCACCCAGATTACTCCCATGATGCGGTAGCGCCCTCTGGTGCCTGGAGCCCGCACTCCAGGCAGGGCGCCCTCTGGTGGTGGTGGGCCAGCAGTACCTCCTCTTCAGCGGCCCACACAACAGTTACAACATACTAACTTACAGAATCTTCAAACATATGATCATACAATCGTAAGAAATGTCCTCAAGATGTCATGAGACCTGAAGCAAAAACAAAAATGACAAACAATATGAGATGCTCAGTGATGTAATTACACAAGTTAGACTGTCACAAACTGCAGGTTATTAAATCAGACACAAGATATTAAATTACGACAATTTTGAGATCTATATTAATGTAGCTTAATCTGCTGCCATCAAGACCCGGTGTTGCAGACCGAACTGTCCCCCCTAAAAATCAGTCCACCTGTCTTCACTGCACATGCGTCATTTTAGACCAGAGCAGCTCGTCTGAGTCTCTTCACCCAAAGCGATCAAATGGATTAATGGGATTATTAACCATCAGATGATAAAAGTAAAACCTCTTAAATCATTCTAAAGTCAGTTTTAAGCAGAAACAAGGCAAAATTCCGTGAAGGTTTGAAATGTCCGACGCGCTATGAACGCATCAGCTAGCAGCTCGTGTAGCTGCTGCACTCTGATCGCTTCCTCCGTCTTTTATGATGAAATAATGCTGAATTTACACAGAAATGATTGTTGTACAAAAGCTTCAGATATCAGTCGCTGAGACAGATGATGACTGGAGGCAGTTTGAAGCAGAAACGAGGTGATAATTGGTGAACCGCGGCTAATGACACATGCGCAGTGAGGGCACGGTGGACCGATTTTTAGGGGGGGGACCATTCAGTTGGTGACAAGGGACCAGCAGCAGAAAATGAGTGAATGAATGAATCATTACAAGACGTCGTCGTGGTAACCCCTCGGCGGTGAGGAAGATGGTTTCATGGTCGATTCCCAGACGAGTCGATCTAGAGGCATATGTGCGTGGCTTCGTTTAACGTGGGAACATCATTACACACAAACAAACACACAGTCCTTCACAGATCCTTATCCTGGTCTGATGGCTGGTAAATCCCAGACGTTGACGGCTAACTTTTTCACCTTAGTCCTGTTAGCTCTTTTGTATTCAGGGTTCCTGTTGGGCCTTTTAGGTCAGGGGTGCCTAAAAGGGGAGAATAAGGAGGATTCTAGGGGCCCATGATTGACAGGGGCCCAGAGACTGACAAAATAATATTGGGGGGGCAGTAAGATTTCTTTTTATGGGGCCCAAAATCGTTGGCGGCACCCCTGCACAAGGTCCCCACCGTATTTCACCCCACCAGGCAACCCCCTACTCGATCCATGACTCAGGTGTCACGACGTGGACGAGGGGTTGGATTTTGGCACCTAAGATGCTGCATTATGTAATTAAAATACGCTAATGCTACAGTAAGCGGTATCCATCCACAGGGCTGTAGGTTCAATAACCAGGACTGAGGGGGATCAGAAGGATGTATCTGCTGGTTTTTAATCTCCATGTTGTAGGTTGAAGTTTGACTCTTTTTTACAGTTTGCATAAGTAGAAATTGCTTTGAAGCTCTTTTCACATTTTAATCTTTTGATCCTTTGCAGTCGAGTGTGACGGTGGTCCGAGTTAAAGATGGTCTGCGCTCGTTTAAAACTCTTTTTAGTGTTTTTTTTTTTTTTTCTTCTGTATTCTATGCGGATGGGTGCGTCCCCGGGGTCCAGGGATGTGGATCTGTGGCGTCTCTAATGTTGGTGTTATTTACAGACCGCTGGACAAACAAGCATCATTACCGCGGCCTGTAAACGGGGCCACGCCCCCTCCAAACACCCTCAGGGCCCTTAAGAGGCTCCTGGGGGAACATCTCAGTGAAACGAGAGTTTTATTTCACTATTATTTCTTTCAGGAGGAGATAACAGTGACAGCTAATGTCGTCTCAGCCGCAGGGAGCCAAAACCCGTTTAAAGGACAAATTCAGCCAGAAACACTTAAAAGCACCATTTTAAAAAGCTGTCACTCATTCAAGATGATGATTTATCATCACAAATAAAATGTCAACAGTGAACATCAGGTTTTAGTATCAAGCACATAAAAAATGCTCATGAATAAGTTCTGAGGAGAGTTTTTCAAAACTGAAAATCATAAGATCTAACATGTCATTTCACATAAAAATAATTTATGGAATCTTAATTACAATATTTTGAAATCTGGAATAATTTTTAATTTTTCAACAATTTTAATGTTAAATTATATACATTATAAACATAAAATGTAACATCTGCATTTGGGAGTATTTTATAATTGAGATGTGATTTAATATTAGTGTGACTTTTACATGTGATTTTTATTATGACACTGAGTAAAATACATATTTATGTAAAAACACATTAATCTTTTAAAAGCATTTTTCATGTTGAGGATGTAATTATAATCAGACTGATGTTTACATTTGAGTGCTTTTATGAAGATTTACTTGGCACTAAATATTACATCAATTAACACAATTAAAATATTGAGAATGTTAAATTGTTTTAACAATTTGAAAGATGTATTTTCATAAAATCTATCTATTTCCACTATCAAAAATATTCCAAAATACAGATACTATTACACATTAAGTACCAACTTCATATAAAGATATGCATATTTAAAAACACTTTCAAATGTTGCAAAAATAAATTACATTTAACAAGTAAAAATTCTATTGTCCAAATTTCCATCAAAGGAAACTAACGCATTTGTATCCTTCTGTGCAAAAATAAATGTACAGATTGCAAGTGACAATAAATAAAATGTAGTTTGAAGATTAAAGTATTTTTTGCTGACATTTTTAACATGCAGTCAATCAAAAAAAAAAAAAAGAGTTTTCTGTTATTTGTTTTACAGACAGTAATCATATTTGTGTTTCCAGAACAAAGCGCTGGTATCAGATGAGTGCGTCTGTCTTCTGCAGACAAACTGTGACTCACTACAGCAATGCTGCCCCCTGCAGGGCAACAGCAGCACTAACATCAGAGGGCAGAGCTCCGCCCACTCCGCCATGGCTCAATGCACAGGGGTGGAGCCCGTGGGTTGCCATGACACCTAGCTACCCCCCAAAAAAACAAACAAACAGGCAACAGCTGATGTGTTACTACATAAAATCTTTTAAATTTTCAATTTCCTGTGTCAGTCTATCTCAGCCCCAACCAAAAGAACATTTAGCTCCTCCCCCAACATATCAGTCACATCATTTATGTGGAATAAGTTAAAGGATTATCTGTAATATGGAACACTTTGGGGCAGATCTGCTAGCCTAGCAACATTCTGGGGAGGCCAGTATGATACTAACATGTACCGTAATTTCCGGAGTATAAGCCGCTACTTTATTCACGTGCTTTGAACACTGCGGCTTAAACAATGATGCGGCTAATTTATGCATTTTTACAGGCTTTCTCGAAATACGTCATTTGATGCTGTCAGTTGATTTCCTGAAAGCTGCACCTCATGCGGTCTAAGTTCACACACAGTAAATAAATATACGGTCTTACCTGTTCATTTCAGTGGATACATCATACTTTAATTAGGCCATCAGCTGTTCTCCACAGCGTTCAGCCATGGTGAATTATGTCAGCATGTACAGTAGTGTTCAGAATAATAGTAGTGCTATGTGACTAAAAAGATTAATCCAGGTTTTGAGTATATTTCTTATTGTTACATGTGAAGCAGCAGGACCTTCGTGCTAGCGGGAACGTCTTTTCAATTGGGACCCAGGACTTTTATCCCGCTACACATCTCCCCACCATTTTTGACTTTGTCCCGAAGTCACAGGTGCATGTTAGCATACTCTGTGATCCACATACTGTTCGTTACGCCAGATTGAAGCAGCAGGACCTTTGTGGCCGGGACGACGGTGGGGGATCGAACCCACGCGGCTCGTACCAAAAGACCGTTCCTCTACCAGGTCAGCCAAAGGGGAACTCCCCGTTAGCCAAGCTAGCGGGAACGTCTTTTCAATTGGGACTGTAGAAGAATTTTTAGGTCCTTATTTGAACTATGATGAACTATCAAGTGTCCTGATCCGAACTGTATGTCCTCTGGTTGAACTAGCAGGTGTTCAACCCAAAAAAAAGGGCCTCTATTAGTCATTCAGTCTGTCAGGGGCTTTCCAAGGCCTTTTAGGTGCTTTCCCGCAGGCCATGTGCGAGGGGCCTCGGGCCAGCTGCACCTGTGGCTGAGGCCACGTGCGGGGGGCCTCAGGCCAGCTGCACCTGTGGCTGAAGGTCTTTTAAAAAAATCAGTTGTAAATCCTTCACGTTTTAATGGGAGCGTTTGTCACATTGAAATAATGGCCTAACACCTGCTTAGGGTTCACTAGAGGACGCTTCCAATAGAAAACCATGTCTTGGGAATGAAATAAATAAAAACGTCGAAGGAGGAGCGATGCCCGCGGGTCTCCAATAAATAGATGAGCGCGGTTGTCATATTCAGTCTCTCTAGAGGACTCAGTTTGTCTAAGCTCTGTGTTGAAGGCTTAATAAACTTAAAAACTCTGTGCATTTTATCTTGCTTAAGGCTGAATTATTCTAAAGTGTTGTGTCCTTTTCTAGCATATCACTTGCAATTAGTTTGTGTTATCTAAAAGACGACATCCCGAGAAGACTAAAGACGGACCACGTCAGAACTTGGCGAGCCAGCTTCAGGAGGGTCCAGGGGCATTCCGGCAGCCTGGGGCAGTCCAGCTCATCCCTCCAGACCGTAAATAACAGTGATCATGACTAAAAGGTAAGCAGAAACCTTTTATAACTTCTGCACGATCTGGAGGAGTGAGTCGGGATTTCCGCCCAAGTTGACAGGTGATATTTTTTAATTGCCTCTTACCCAAAAGAACCTGGACTAAGAAAATTGATAAAAGACAAAAAAAGATAAGATTGAAAATTATCAGGCCTTGTAGATAAAATGCTCAGAAGGTGTGTGTGTTCCCGGGAAAAAGAAAAAGAATGTCTGTGTGAGTGAAAGGTCAGGAATGTTCATGAACTCTGGTGCGGAAAAGAGTGCGTGGAGAACTAACCTGGATGCTTGGGGAATAATTGGTGTTGAAATTCGTTACTAACGTGCCGGCTGATAGCATGCGCTGTAGGGGTTAATTTAGGGGAGTATACTGACAAATAGATACAAGGTAATACAAGGTTATTTAAAGAGTTTAACAGAGACTGAAGTGAAATGAGCGCCTTGGGGCAATTGTTTGTTGTGATTTGGCGCTATATAAGAAAAAAGTTGATTGATTGATGATTGAAATAAGTGAGAAAAAGAGTTTAACAGAGAATACGTGCAGAGGAAGCACAAGATAAGCGCCTGAGGGGGCGCAGTAGAAATACCGTACGTGATAAAGAGATTTAAAGAGAAAAGTGCAAAGTAGCACAGCTGACAGTAAGTAAAAGAGCTCAATAAAGGACGTCATTTTTTAAGAAAAGAGAAAAACTATAAAAAAAATAAAATAAATAGAGAGTTAGTGCAGAATACATGAGAATTAATGAAGCAGAAAATAGTGCAGTAAGGCACCAAATACACGCTTGTGGGGCGTGGGAGAAGAATAAGTAATTAAGTACACAGTAATATGAGTTTTTTATAAGAAAAGAAAAAGAGAATATTTTCAGTGCAAAGGCACATTAAGCTCACGAGGAGCTCAGTAAGTGAAAAAAAAAAAGTAGAAGAAAGTGCAGAAAGGCACAGGATACGCACGCGAGGCGCGGTAAGGCGTAGAAATAAATGAAATATTGTATGCTCAGAGAGGAGCTGGTGAAAAATAATATATTAAGCACAGGATACGCACGCGAGGCGTGGTAAGGCGTAGAAGTAAATGAAATATTGTACGCTCAAAGAGGGCTTGTAAAAAAAAATAATATATGAAGTTGCTGGCAGCGCCGGAGAAGCTGTCTAACATGAAGAAGAGATACATATTTAAACAGAACACATTGGTGTTAAGTGATTAAAAAGGTTGTTTAAAGCCGCGGAGTAAAGGGTGGCAGAAGTCTAGATAGAGATATATAGAAAGTTGTTTTTAATCATTTTTGTGTATAAAGCTTTTGAAGATTGGTGTGTGGGAGAGTGGAGAGTAATCGGGGAGTTGCAGGCAAAGCTGTGAGGGCTTGCAGGCTGGCTGATATACAAGATTAATGTGAAAGAGTACGAGAAGGAGGAGGCGTTTAGACCCAACAGAAGGACTTGGGAGGTGCATGACAGGCAGAGAGGAAAGTGTGAAACAGAGACAGTGAAGAAAAAGACAGGAGAAGAGACTGCTATGTAAATACAGAGAAGGTAGATATTATTTCAAAGAAAGAAAACTAATAAACAAACATAGCAGAAAAAGACAAGAAGCAGAAAGTTAAAAAATTAGAAGGAAAATAGAAAGTCGGGAGCAAAGACATTAGGAAGTGTTAGGGTTGTAAGAGGAGTAAAGAAATAAAATTGGTTATAAATCAAAAGAGTTAAAGCTTAGATTATAGTGAAAAAGCTGACAGACTGATCAATGCTTGGGACAGTCATTGATGGGAGACTTAAGTGATGATGAAATAATACTCCCAGAACATTACTTGACTGACGGAGACATCGAAACCCAGGGAATCAGGACACATTTTTGGCTGGAAAGGACCTATTTGGACAGGGTAGGAGCAGAACATTGGCAGGACGAACAAGAGATCAATCAGAAATTATGGCAGATTACTAAGGTAGTCAATCTGAAGCAAAAGAAAGAACAATTCCCTCTAATTAATTGGGAGCTGCTGATAAGACGTCTGTGGCATCAGGGTTTAACCCCGTGGCTGGAGCTGCTTTGTGCTGATCCTAATAAAGAAATTAGCATACCATTAAATCATTTAATAACACTGCCAACCGATCCAGGTGAAGAACTGTTTCCTAGGTTGACTCTGACTGTGGTCCCAAGGAAGGTTCGGTGGGAAACAGGTACATTTTCATATTTAGTTAAAGAAAAAGAAGACGGGCATAACAGTTGGAAATTTAATCCTTTTAAGGGTTTAAAATACAAAACAGGTGTTACAGCCGGCAAGTTATTGGTCTGGATCAGGACAGCCCCTGAGGGATTACCAGAGCACCATAGAAACATCTCATATAGCGTTTGTCAGGGTTACATGGGTAACTCTCAAGGTCAAGGTCGGGAAAGTACCCCGCTAGACTTAGTACTAAGAAAATATCCAGGAAAACGCACTAAGGCCAACCAATGTATGAAAAAGTGGCACAAAAGGTCACATGGGGGCAGGCAATGGCCTTTGGAGGGATCATTTGATCCGGTGATGTGTGAAGCAGTTGCGGTAGAAATACATAAAAAAGAAATTAAAGATCAGCAGAAGAACGTAAATAACAACAAAAAACGCACTGAAGAAAAAGAAGTCTTGGCCTTGTTCAAGCAGGAAGCACAGAGGCTACAGCAGAAAAGAGAAAAAATGACAGAGGAAAGATCCAAAGACACTAAAGCCAGTGCACCGAGCTGGGAAGCAGAGCCACCCCCATATAAACGTCATGATATGGGAAAGACAGCTGGACAATTTGTATTAGGAACTCGTGAAGAGGACCAAGGCATGGATGTGGAGGGCAAATTCACACTGACACTAAAAGCTCGAGAGCCACAAGGAGACAGGTCCTCAGTCTGTCAAATGGATCATACAAGGTCTCCAAGTCCGAAAGTAAGTGGTCGCTCACCACGACCAGCAGGGGGGGCCACAAATAACAGTGACACGGAGGCAGACGAGGATAAAGAGAGAGACCTGAAGGCTCCGCCTGCACATCGAGGTCCACTGAAAACCGTCCCCTCCCACCATAAGTCAGCCGACTGGACCTTCACAGGCTATAGAGGCTCCGAAGAGTGGCACAAGAGCTTCTGTGACACACTGGATCTGGCCAGAAGAGATAATGAAGAACTAGCTGAGCAGCTTCGGCTAGCGAAGGAAAGAATACAAAGACATAGGGACGCAGAGGAAAGAAGAATATTACAACAATCGACGCCCAATCAAGGGAATCACATTATAGAGCCACCCACCCGAAAAATTTCTGGTGAGATCGTCATTGAGAGTGCAAAAGAGGCCCGACTCAGGCAAAGACAACAATGTGTAGCCAAAGACATAGCGGCTTTAGAACAGAATATAACCGACTGGATGGACTGCCTGGAACCAGTCAGTCGCACTCGATCTGGAAGACAGTATGGAGCCCCCACAGAAGAAGAGGAGGACGAAGACCTCATATGCCCATTGGTGGTTAGAAATGGTCATCATGTGTATACCCCATGGAGCTGGACAGACATGGTGGGGCTGGCCAACAGGCTGCCAGACATCACCCAAGGAGCTGGGAGATGGATAACTGCCTTAGAAGAAGGCACTGCAGGGGTAACCTTGTCTTTAGGTGACATAAAAGCCTTGCTAATGCATGTAATGGGAAAACATGACACTGAAGAATTAGCAGGAAAGGTTGGACTAACACAGATGATGGGCACTAATCAACATGATGAAGTCCCCTTTAATCGCTATAGAAACTCCATGTGGGAAGGACTGAGAAGAAAGTACCCTAAGGTCTTGGATCCCTCTAAATTGGATGATGAGGAGTGGACACCTGAAGAGTGCCCAAAGAAGTTCCTGCACCGATTCCAGAAGAGATGGGCGGAGGAAACAGGAAATGCATGGAACCATTCTCCAGCAACTGAAATCCTGTTTAAAATAACTGTAAAAAAGGCTCTACCAGATGAGGTTCAGAAAGCCCTAGATGGAGTCGTGGGACTATCAAAAATGAATTGGGCTTTATACTCTGAGCATATTTGTCACCATCTTGAAATCTACAAGAAAGAAAAACAAAAAGAAGAAGATGCAGCAAAATCCCTGACGAAAAAATTGGTGCAGATGCAGTTGGGAGAGCTAACCAAAGTCAAGAAAGAAAAAACAAAGACCCAGGCACCAATGATGACCCCTGTTCCTTCTGAGCCGGCAAGCACGGGCCTTACGGCAAACACTGCTGCCACCATACAGGCACCTGTGGTAACAGCCACACAGAGCCCCCAAGGAGCAGCAGGAAGCACTCCTACAGGAGACGTCTCAGCACCAGTGGAGCATCACTATCACTACCATAGCACTGGCACACCCGGGAATGGACCCACCTACAGTCATGGGTGGAGAGGAGAGTCACGGAACTTTCCAGGTCAAAGAGGAGGGTGGCGAAGAGGATCTCGCCAACCTTCATTTGGAAGCAGATTCCAAAACTCAGCTCCCAGGAACAGTCAAGCGGGACCGCCTATGGGACCAACACCCCCAATAGGGGATCAACCCTCTAATGAGTGTTGGAGCTGTGGACAACCTGGACATCGAATGAGAAATTGTCCGGCCCGACCTTGGGTTGGACCCTCTGCCTATTGGCAATAGGGAAGGCCTAGAGAAGACAGAGGGGGAAACGGTGGCATTGGCTATTTCGATGATACCTAAGGAAGAGCCAACCGTCACCGTTAATATACAAAACAGAGATTTCCCTTTCATGGTGGATACAGGGGCAACATACTCTTGCATAGGGAAAATGGGCGCTCATCTCCCCCTCTCTGGGTCTGTAATTAAGACCATCGGCTTCTCTGGGAAGACTCAAATAATACCTTTTACACGCCCACTTCCTGTAACGATTGCAGGAAAAACAATTGAAGCACCCCTGTTATACTCACAAAATACACCTGTGAATTTGCTGGGAAGAGACATTTTATGTAAGCTACAAACCCAGATAGTGTGTACCCATCAAGGACTGCAAATACACTTTCCTGACGAAGCACTCACCAACATTATGGTGCTTATGGACATGGAAAACAAGGTCCGAACTGTGCAACCCATGGTATACTGGCTGAAGTTACAACCAGAAAATTCAAATCTCCAACTGGAATGGGAAAAATGGAAGCCCTGGGCAGAACAACACTATGAAGCAGTATATACACCTAGTTTACCTTTACATGTCACCCTGATGTTCGATGCCAAACAAGAACAGACTGACTATGCATGCTGCTGGGATGTATTGATGAATCAACGGCTGTTTCACATAACCACCACAGAAATTTATTTAGGCCCCCAAGGGGCCGCAGCTTCTGTCAAGCTAACTTCAGCTGAACAACAATGGTATCAAGTGCCGAATGCCACGCCTCATGTGACCCTTTTAGTCTCAGAAAAGTACGAATCCCATGACCTAGGTCCAATGGTAAAGACAGACTCAGAAGTTGAAGAATGGCAAAACATGGAAAGTCCACAAGTACATCTGTCAAAAGACCAGCAGTTTGTACGAATTAACTTAAAAGTAAATGATGAGGCTATAGCTCAAAAAGTGGAGCTCAATCCTAGACCAGAGGGACAAATGGTGTTATCGACCCAACAAGAGAAATTGTTAGAGCAAATACCACCAGTGGTGTGGTCCAAAAGCAAAACGGATGTAGGACTAGTAAAAACAGCCTTACCAGTAAAAATAAAAGTAAAACCGGGAGCAAAACTGCCTCACCAAAGGCAGTATCCATTAAAACCTCAGGCTATTGAAGGCATAAAACCAGTAATTAAGGGACTAATGGCAGCTGGAGTTTTAATAAAAACTGCAAGCCCATGCAATACTCCTATCTACCCTATCCCTAAAAACAATACCAAAGAGTATCGGCTGGTACATGATCTGCGTCCTATCAATGCAATAATAGAAATGGATGCACCTATAGTACCTGATCCGCATACTATACTATCAAGCATCCCTGCTGGAGCAAAATGGTACACAGTAATCGATCTGTGTTCAGCCTATTTCAGTGTGCCTGTGCACCCAGATTCACAACATTTGTTTGCATTCACATTTCTGGGACAACAGCTAACGTATACACGGCTACCTCAGGGACTGAACCTGTCCCCAGCCATCTTTAACAAAGTCCTGGCTGAAGATTTACAACACCTTGACATACCCAGTACATTGGTGCAATATATGGATGATCTCCTTATTGCATCAGAGACTCAAGAACAGTGTGAAAAAGATTCATTAATTGTATTGTATGCATTGGCAGATGGAGGTCATAAAGTAAGTAAGGACAAATTGCAGTTCTGCAAACAACAAGTAGAATACTTGGGAAGACAGTTGTGTGGGACCACGCGATGTATAGCCCCAAGCCAAGTGGAGGCTATAATCAAGGCTCCCAAACCCCAAACAGTGGGACAGATGCTTTCATTCCTTGGGATGGCAGGGTACAGTCGGCCGTGGATTTGTGATTATGCTATAAAAACTGCACCTTTGCGTGCCATGATTAGAGCAGTGGGGCAAACAAGCAATGCAGCTCTCCTCGTCTGGACAGATGAGGCAACGGGAGCTTTTGAGGCCCTAAAAACAGACATGCAATCTGCTCCCGCGTTAGGTAACCCAGATTATGGGAAACCTTTCCATTTGTATGTTACTGAAAAAGCTGGATATGCATGTGCTGTACTAATGCAGGAAACAAATGAAGGAAAACAACCATTGGCCTATTATAGTACAAAGCTTGACAACATTGAAACAGGATTGCCATCATGCTATCAGGGTCTAGCAGCAGCTGCCTTTGCATTTCAAAAAGCATCATCCATAATCATGGGACATGCAGTAACGTTGTACACGTCGCATCAGTTACATGCCCTGCTAACCAGTCAACGTTTTGTCTTAACACAAGCTAGACGCACTGGATATGAAGTTGTGTTGTCCGCTCCAGAAATAACAATACAACGTTGTCACACGGTGAATCCTGCCACCAAATTGACCACACCGTTAGATGGTACTCCACATAACTGTGTGGCAGTGACAGAGAAATTTTTGAGAGCCAGAGAACATTTGTATAATCACGCCATAGATGCAGATCTAACCCTGTTCGTGGACGGCTCATGCTTTCGGGATGCCGCGGGATTGCATGCGGGTATGGGGATTGTTAAACTAAACACAGATGGCGAAACCTTTGAATTACTGGAGTCCCAAGGAATTGATCAGCCTCGTTCAGCCCAACTGGCAGAAATCAAAGCCTTAACTATGGCTTGCCAGATAGCTAAAGATCAACGTGTTAATATCTACACAGACTCAGCCTACGCTTATGGCGTATGTCATATACATGCGAACATTTGGAAACAAAGGGGATTCCTGAGAGCAGATGGCACCCCTGTCACTCATGGAGAAGCGATTTCCCAACTGTTACAAGCTCTCCAATTACCGTCTGAGGTAGCCATCATTAAATGTGCAGGTCATCAAAAGAATAATAACATCATAGCTCAAGGTAACAACCTAGCAGATGACGCAGCTCGCAAAGGAGCACAAGGAAAAAATATGTTTCCCCTGCTAACCATCCAAGATTGTGCCCCACTGGTTTCACTTGACGCACTGATAGTGGCTCAAAGTAGGGCCAGCGGAGAAGAAAAACGAATGTGGGTTAAACGAGGCGCTATTGATTCACGCAGTCAGGGGCCAGCGGACAAGCTGTGGCGCAGTAGTCATGGACATTTTGTGTTACCCACCAATTTATTACGACATGCAATCATTTGGGCCCACGGACCCGATCATTGTTCACGAGTCCAAATTATGAACAAACTAAAAGCTGTCTGGTGGTCACCATATATGGCAGCTACAGTGGACCGTTTGTTGAATGAGTGTGAGGTATGTGCACAGTACAATGTCCGGAAATCATTCACAGCCCCTTTAGCCCACATTCCGGTCCCTGATGGGCCATTCAGACATCTTATGATGGATTTCATAGACATGGGAGCTGAAAATCGAGTTAAACGAATGAGATATGTTTTGGTAGTGATATGCAGATTCAGCTGATGGATTGAGGCAGTAGCCTCTGCAAATCAAGACTATAAAACGGTAGCCAAATTCTTGTGCCGAGATGTCTTTCCAAGATTTGGCATTCCAGATACTATCTCATCTGACAACGGTAGGGCTTTTGTAGCCAAGGTTACACAAGAAACATTCAAACAATTGGGTATCAAACAGAAGTTTGGGTGTGTTTATCACCCTCAATCAAATGGGGCGGTGGAACGGGCTAATGGCATTTTAAAGAACAAACTAGCAAAAATCATAGCAGACAGCAATGGCAAACTAACCTGGCTGGATGCGTTGCCGCTTGCTTTATTGTCAATGCGCTCACAAACTAACCGACTAACCCATTTGACACCATTTGAAGCTCTTACAGGTCGGCCAATGCCTATTCCATACCTGAGAGGACCCTACGAAGGACCATCGCTGGAGCAGCTACAAGACGAATGGCATAATTATCTGAGACAGTTAACCCAAATACACAAAACTATCTTTTTGCAGGTCAAAGGTGCTACAGAAGACAGAGAAGCAGAGATTCCACTCGAAAATCAGAGCATCCAGCCTGGTGATCTGGTTTACGTCAAAGTGTTCAAAAAGAAGTGGGACAGGCCCCGCCGAGAAGGTCCTTTTAAAGTTATTCTTGCCCCACGTACAGCAGTCAAAGTAGACGGTAAGGACACTTGGTTTCATTTAAACCACTGCTGTAGGGTTGGTGGCCCAGCGCCCCTGCGGCCTCGGCAAGCTCGTCTTGGCAGAGCCGCCGGGCCAAGGGGGGAAGCAAGAGAAGCCAGAGACCCTACAGCAGCACCGAGGGACGGCCACGCCTCCCTGCAGCCAGAAGAAGCACCGAGGGAAGGCCACGCCTCCCTGCAGCCAGGCGAACACCGGCCAAGGCGCTCACAGAGACTGATTGAACAAAGACGACGCACAGCTTCAGAGAGTAGTGGATCCCTGCCAGATAGAGCAGCGACAGACTCAGATGCAGACTCAGAAACAACTGGAGACGCAGGCCAACAGACAGACAGAAATACAGACCGACAGATAGACAGGCCACAGGAGACATCAGACTCGGACAGCAACTCAGTAGATTTACCGACAGAAGAACCGCAGGAAGTACAACCCAGACAAAGCACAGATACACCACACATCCCTAGTGACAGCTCATCTAGTGACGGCTCACTCAGTAGCACATCTAGTAGTACATCTCAACAGTCACCAGAACAATGATTAATGAATTATTTAAGGGATTGACAATACTACTGGTGGTCAGTATGGGAGAAAATAGACATCCAAAACATACAACGGACTGTGCCGTGGCCATGGCCGCAATAGCAGCTAAACAAGGCATTCTACACACAGGAAAAACATATAATTTGGTATACATTAAATCAAAAGCCTACAAGAACATAGGAATACAGGGAAAGCTGGGGGATTACATATTAGGCGAAGCCATTAGCATCAAATGTGAAGAGGAGGGAACACTCAACATAGAGGTCATTTGTGATAAAGGAGGATGCAGGGAAACCAAGCAAGACGTAACTGTTACAGTACATGAAGCCACAAAATGGGTAAAAATCAAACCAAGGAAAAAGAGGACAATTAGAAGCCTAGAAACAAGCAGTCACTTAGGGAGATGGGATCCCAGTACAGACCTAGCCCTTACACAAGGGTTGAAGACCAATTTATTTTACCAATGGTTGAACTTTTCGGCTAGGCAGATCAGTGAAAAGCCTTGCATAGCCTGTCACCGGAAAGGTGTGATACCTCAGGCTAAACCCCTACCTGATATCAACAACTGTTATAGGAGCCCCCAACATAACTCAGACCAAGCAGAATGCTATACACAATGTGTTGTGAAAATGGCAGTAGGTGATGAAAAATATGCTGCCGACAGTAAACTTTGTCCAGTGCCCCTAAGTACAGAAGGAACCGTTCCACCTATGATTAAAATAGAGAAAGGGATGATACACCCATTCTGTATAGCTAAAGGATTAGTAGCACAATACATAAGCGATTGGCAGGTAGGGACGACCCAGTCAAAACACCACATACAGTGTATGCAAAAGCAGCAAGAATACAAACCGGCTAAAACAGCATGGAACATTACCGTCTGTCACACCCTGCCAGCAGCAGGCATACAGTGTGAACAAATAGTACCGGCCACAGGGGGGTCTGTAATTGGACTGAATCTCACCCATGCTTCATGGGTATCTACTCCAAATTTAGCTAAGGGAACGGTACCCTTAGCTGACATCTTTTGGATATGCGGACAAAAAAGGAAACTCCTGTCATCGCTGTCCCCGAATTGGAAAGGCCTTTGTGCTCCTGTGATGCTCACAGGAGCAATAACAGTAATTGAAATGCCAAATGCAATACAGCCCATGCCACAGAAACTTCGTAAGAAAAGAGGAATAATGACACTTAAAACAGACTACAACGTCACAGTAAGAAACGGGATACCAGAAGGGATACCCCGACAGTTAGAAGCCATAGACAGTAGCAGAGTTAAAGCAGATGAAGACGCGGATAAATGGGGATGGGCATTGGCTCTGTTCGGGGTTACTCCAAAAATCCGTTCTAGGTTCCAGGAGGTGCAGTGGATTAATTACTTGTGGTATAATCAGCAAAGATACCTGAACTGGACATTGGCAGCAGTAGGAGCCTTAACCGAACAGCTGCACGCCACCTCGCTAATGACAATGCAAAATAGATTAGCTATTGAGATGATGATGGCTGATGAACAAGGAGTTTGTATTATGATCAAAGCCACCGAATGTTGCACAGCTATTCCCATGCGTACAGGGGAAGACAGAAATTTGACAGAGCTCTTAATCACACTTGAAGAGATGCAACAGGAACTGTTAAGTAACTCCATAGGAGGGAGAAATGAAACTGACGATTCTGGATACATTGTAGGGAATGGAATGAATATTGGCCCACTGTTTTCACTGTTTGGGGCTCTAAGGAGAGGGTGGATATCATGGAAAGACTGGTTATACCAGATAGGTGTAGTCTTGGCACTAACAGGGGTGGCGGTCTTGCTGGTAATATGTTGTGGTATTCCCTTGATAAAATTTCTGGTCAATAAATTGATTTCATCCACAGTAGGACAGCTCTCACTGTTAGCCATCCGAGCCCTGGAAGAAAGCACAAACGAAATAGACAGAGAACCAGAATATATGGAAATGGATGAAATACCAATTATCCTCCCCGACAGCCCCCAGCTCCCTAATATTGTGGCGTACACCCCAGATAGGGAGGACTGGGATGGACCGTGCTTGGTGATATTGTAGACGAGGAAGAAGACATGCACGCACATTTACATTCACACACATGCACCCACAAAAATGAGGGATAGGATAGACAATATCTGAAAGAATGACATGGAGCTGTAATAATGAACGTATATGTATATTACTAGGACACAGGAGTATGGCTGAGAGACCAGACTCCCCTGATCAGGGAACTATGCCTGATCTGCCTCTATCAAGTCTGATTGGACTCTCAGAACTGTTTGGAGAAGAGGATATACAGGAGGGATGGTCGAGCCATGATTGGTCGCCACAGCCGCCATCCATCCAGCAGCTAAACCAGTTGGCAACAGAAGGATCTTCATCGTTCCAGCACCTGGCGATGACGGCTTCACAGAATCTGCCTGCAGCAAGAGTCGGCCCAAGGACTCCACCATCACCTGAAGGACCCTTTGGACTCAGGAACACACCCCTTCCGCAGATGCCATGGAGACAGTCACATGTGCCAGTGGCAACGATACCCTCCAGGGGAGGCAGCCAAGGTCGGCCATATGCAGCAACCGCCCGAGTGCATCCTAGACCCAATTCACTGCTAGGACCTGTCCCCAGCTTTCCACCCCCAAGGCAGGAGAGATATTCTGATCAGCCCAGTACCTCTGGAGGAGGATCAGCAGGGGTGGACCTTAGTCGAACTCACCCACCAGGACAGAGGGGAGCTTTGTACAGGCTGCTAAATGCCCAGAGTGTCCCAACCACTTGCCTGTGCGACATCAACAATACTCCCCCCACACACGAAATGCCTTCCCCCTTGTACTTCCCGTCCCCTGGACTGCACAACCTTAATCTGGTCATGGTCACCCCACTGGACATGGCAATCTTGGTTCGAGAGCTTCGTCTTCCACAAGAGTCTGTTCCAAAAACCTTGGAGCAGCTCCTGCCCCTCACAAATCACATTCCCCATGAGCTATTTGAGGAAATCATGCCACAACTGAGTCAGACAGCTGCATACCTGTTAAGGATACACCGTGACAATGCCAACATCTCTTGTGCTCAGAAGGGCCTCCATACTCAACTGTGTGGTCTTCAGTCTAGTATGGACATGCTAGCCAGCATGATGGAGCATATGGAGAGGGAACAGCTAGGGCTGGCCACCACCACCCTGAATGTGGGCAAGAATTCTCTGGGGGCCCTGTACAACCTGGCCAAGCAGCACAAGGAGCTGGAAAGATCCATCAGAGAACTGCACGACTGTCTGAAAGCCAGAATTCCTGATCCTTCCCCCACTACCCCTGAAAGGCCAACCTCCCCATATTCCCCAACTTCTCCCAAAACTTCAGACGCTGAGTAAATGCTGAGGAGCGCGGACTGACGTAATGGCACTGAAAACGGACGATGACCTTGGTTCTTGAGTTTGAATTACGGACTGGTTTCAGAAATCTGAGTGTAAATAAAAAAAAACAAAACAAAACAAAGAAGGATATATGTTAGTAACGAAGGTCGGGTAAATGTCTGTCCTTACCATCATCTGCGTAACACAGATAAAGCTAAATGCATACACATAGATATCACATTGCAAAGTTATAAAAAGGGGACCCTTACACGGCGTGTTTGGAGATTTAGTAGTAAAGATGCACCATAGGGACCCCTTTTTCTTAAATTATAGCATGCCTCAAGAGACATGCATCGCCTAAATTTGGCATCTGGCCAAAAAGGGCATTAGAAAACAAGCTGAAAAAGAAGAAAAACAAAGTGGAAAATGTTGAGAAATGGCCTATAATGAAAACCATTATATGATTGACTAAGGCAAATGACTTAAGGACGGACATGAAGGGAAACCATTTATTGTGTTTATCATTTAACTAGACATAGCTGCGCTAACCTTAGAATAGTTTCTTGATTGGTTGACTAAATAATGGTAACGTAGGGGTTATTTGATGCATTTAAGTAATAAATGTGTGACTCTTTAACAAAATAATATGTAGAACCAAGTATAATGGGTTGGAGCCTCTGGTTGAGTGAGACAATAGATGCCAGAAGATGATTGGTTGCACTGATGTCAATGTAAAGCCTTTACTTTGCCATGATTAAGAGGTTGCTGTAACTTGTTTTATGTGGCCATTTTAAGTGCTTTGAATTACACCAAAACTCAATGTTTGAATGTCACCTTGCGTTGATATAATCCAGCTAATTGATCACCTTGTGCCTTAGTATGTAGGTTCACCTGCACTTCAATATATTTACCGTGTGAAGTATCACTGATATTCATATCCGCACCAGAGTTATCAGTAATTCGAGTGATGTGTTTTTCTTTTTTATTGCAATGCACAAATGAAGATGTCTTGTCAGTAAACAACCCAAGAGTATAGTTGATGTAATGGGACTCTTTCGAGTCCCAGAGGAGGGACTGTAGAAGAATTTTTAGGTCCTTATTTGAACTATGATGAACTATCAAGTGTCCTGATCCGAACTGTATGTCCTCTGGTTGAACTAGCAGGTGTTCAACCCAAAAAAAAGGGCTCTATTAGTCATTCAGTCTGTCAGGGGCTTTCCAAGGCCTTTTAGGTGCTTTCCCGCAGGCCACGTGCGAGGGGCCTCGGGCCAGCTGCACCTGTGGCTGAGGCCACGTGCGGGGGGCCTCAGGCCAGCTGCACCTGTGGCTGAAGGTCTTTTAAAAAAATCAGTTGTAAATCCTTCACGTTTTAATGGGAGCGTTTGTCACATTGAAATAATGGCCTAACACCTGCTTAGGGTTCACTAGAGGACGCTTCCAATAGAAAACCATGTCTTGGGAATGAAATAAATAAAAAAGTCGAAGGAGGAGCGATGCCCGCGGGTCTCCAATAAATAGATGAGCGCGGTTGTCATATTCAGTCTCTCTAGAGGACTCAGTTTGTCTAAGCTCTGTGTGGAAGGCTTAAATAAACTTAAAAACTCTGTGCATTTTATCTTGCTTAAGGCTGAATTATTCTAAAGTGTTGTGTCCTTTTCTGGCATATCACTTGCAATTAGTTTGTGTTATCTAAAAGACGACATCCCGAGAAGACTAAAGACGGACCACGTCAGGACCCAGGACTTTCATCCCGCTACACATCTCCCCACCATTTTTGACTTCGTCCCGAAGTCACAGGTGCATGTTAGCATACTCTGTGATCCACATACTGTTCGTTACGCCAGATTGAAGCAGCAGGACCTTCGTGGCCGGGACGACGGTGGGGGATCGAACCCACTCGGCTCGTACCAAAAGACCGTTCCTCTACCAGGTCAGCCAAAGGGGAACTCCCCGTTAGCCAAGCTAGCGGGAACGTCTTTTCAATTGGGACCCGGGACTTTCATCCCGCTACACATGGGAAACAAGGTACCAGTAGATTCAGTAGATTCTCACAAATCCAACAAGACGAAGCATTCATGATATGCACACTCTTAAGGCTATGAAATTTGGCTATTAATAAAAAAGTAGAAAAGGGGGTGTTCACAATAATAGTAGCATTTGCTGTTGACACTACAAACTCAAAACTATTAGGTTCAAACTGCTTTTTTAGCAATCCTGTGAATCCCTAAACTACTATTTAGTTGTATAACGACAGTTTTTTATGATTTCTTCACATCTGCGAGGCATTAATTTTGTTGGTTTGGAACCAAGATTTTGCTGGTTTACTAGTGTGCTTGGGGTCATTGTCTTGTTGAAACACCCATTTCAAGGGCATGTCCTCTTCAGCATAAGGCAACATGACCTCTTCAAGTATTTTGACATATCCAAACTGATCCATGATACCTGGTATGTGATATACGAGGGCTGTCAATAAAGTATAGGTCCTTTTTATTTTTTCAAAAACTATATGGATTTCATTCATATGTTTTTACTTCAGACATGCTTGAACCCTCATGCGCATGCATGAGTTTTTCCACGCCTGTCGGTGACGTCATTCGCCTGTGAGCACTCCTTGTGGGAGGAGTCGTCCAGCCCCTCGTCGGAATTCCTTTGTCTGAGAAGTTGCTGAGAGACTGGCGCTTTGTTTGATCAAAATTTTTTCTAAACCTGTGAGACACATCGAAGTGGACACGGTTCGAAAAATTAAGCTGGTTTTCAGTGAAAATTTTAACGGCTGATGAGAGATTTTGAGGTGATACTGTCGCTTTAAGGACTTCCCACGGTGCGAGACGTCGCTCAGCGCTCTCAGGCGCCATCGTCAGCCTGTTTCAAGCTGAAATCCTCCACATTTCAGGCTCTATTGATCCAGGACGTCGTGAGAGAACAGAGAAGTTTCAGAAGAAGTCGGTTTCAGCATTTTATCCGGATATTCCACTGTTAAAGGAGATTTTTTTAATGAAAGACGTGCGGACGGGTCCGCGCGTCGGGATGCAGCCGGCGCGGTGCGGCGGCACAGGAAAAACACCTCCGTGTTGATAACCATTTGTAAAATCCAGGCGGCTTCTGATGGCTTTCAGTGGAGTGAGTATATGAGAAATTGTTTAACAGCTGGACATGTTCCAACTTGTCCTTAAGGCTTCCAACGGAGGTGTTTTTCCTGTGGCTGAGTGTCGCAGGGGCTGCGAGCCGACGCTGCAATCCGTCCGCACGTCTTTCATTAAAAAAATCTCCTTTAACAGTGGAATATCCTGATAAAATGCTGAAACCGACTTCTTCTGAAACTTCTCTGTTCTCTCACGACGTCCTGGATCAATAGAGCCTGAAATGTGGAGGTTTTCAGCTTGAAACAGGCCGACGATGGCGCCTGAGAGCGCTGAGCGACGTCTCGCACCGTGGGAAGTCCTTAAAGCGACAGTATCACCTCAAAATCTCTCATCAGCCGTTAAAATTTTCACTGAAAACCAGCGTAATTTTTCGAACCGTGTCCACTTCGATGTGTCTCAGGTTTAGAAAAAATTTTGATCAAACAAAGTGCCAGTCTCTCAGCAACTTCTCAGACAAAGGAATTCCGACGAGGGGCTGGTTGACTCCTCCCACAAGGAGTGCTCACAGGCGAATGACGTCACCGACAGGCGCGGAAAAACTCACGCATGCGCACGAGGGTTCAAGCATGTCTTACGTAAAAACATATTAATGAAATCCATATAGTTTTTGAAAAAAATAAAAAGGACCTATACTTTATTGACAGACCTCGTATAGGCCCAACACCATAGTAGGAGAAACATGCCCATATCATGATACTTGCACCACCATGCTTCACTGTCTTCACTGTGAACTGTGGCTTGAATTCAGAGTTTGGGGGTCGTCTCACAAACTGTCTGCGGCTCTTGGACCCAAAAAGAACAATTTTACTGTCATCAGTCCACAAAATATTCCTCCATTTCTCTTTAGGCCAGTTGATGTGTTCTTTGGCAAACTGTAACCTCTTCTGCACGTCTTTATTACAGGGACTTTGCGGAGGATTCTTGCAAATAAATTAGCTTCACACAGGCGTCTTCTAACTGTCACAGCACTTACAGGTAACTCCAGACTGTCTTTGATCATCCTGGAGCTGATCAATGGGTGAGCCTTTGCCATTCTGGTTATTCTTCTATCCATTTTGATGGCTGTTTTCTGTTTTCTTCCACGCATCTGTTTTTTTTGTCCATTTTAAAGCATTGGAGATCATTGTAGATGAACAGCCTATAATTTTTTGCACCTGCGTATAAGTTTTCCCTCTCCAATCAACTTTTTAATCAAACTACGCTGTTCTTCTGAACAATGTCTTGAATGTCCCATTTTCCTCAGGCTTTCAAAGAGAAAAGCATGTTCAACAGGTGCTGGCGTCATCCTTAAATAGGAGACACCTGATTCACACCTGTTTGTTCCACAAAATTGACAAACTCACTGACTGAATGCCACACTACTATTATTGTGAACACCCCCTGTTCTACTTTTTTTTTTACTAATAGCCCAATTTCATAGCCTTAAGAGTGTGCATATCATGAATGCTTGGTCTTGTTGGATTTGTGAGAATCTACTGAATCTACTGGTACCTTGTTTCCCATGTAACAATAAGAAATATACTCAAAACCTGGATTAATCTTCTTAGTAACATAGCACTACTATTATTCTGAACACTACTGTACAATACAAAGATGGTGTGACCACCCTTTTTGCTGCCGAGGACCTGCAGTGCAACCATGAAGAAGCAGACCCCGGGCTCCTGCTCCACACTAGACATGCTGCACACACTTGCAACTCAGTAATCATCAGCAGTCCTGATACAGATGTTGCCATCATTATCATTTGCCTGCAGACCTGTGTTTCCTCACTGGAAAGAAGACAACACAGAGATCAACATCCAGAAGGCGGTATCAACCCCTGTTCCTCTTTAATTGGACTCCACATGTTCACCAGCTGTCATTTTACAAGTGCCTTTTATGGCAAGCAAAAGAAAAAAGTCTTCAACATTATGTCAAAGGACGTCAACTTCCAAACTGCCTTCACTGAACTTGGTTCCACTATCGAGATAGAGGAATCTACATGCTCAGTTCTAGAAACCTTTGTCTGCCACCTATGTGGTCAGGAGTCCAGCAATGTCAGTGAGGTCCACTGCAAACTTTTCTGTGTCTCATTTGATTCTGAACAGGCTTTGCCACCTGCAAAAGATGCATTGTCCCTCCATTGTAAATGTGCCAACTACCAAGCTGCAATTCACAGATAATCACTTGAGCAGTGGATCCATGGCCCATCTCCTGATGAGCACGGGTGGACCCTTGATGAGGATGAACTGTCCATCAAGTGGATGAACCAACCTGCTGCACCAGAAGCTCTGTTGAAACTGACCCACTGTACCTGTAATAAATGTTTAAAGGGTAACTGCTCATGGAACAAAGCAAAACTGTCCTGCTCTGAACTTTGCCAGTGCATTTCCTGTGAAAAACAATCAGAAAGCACCACTGGCATTGAGTCATTAGACATCTGTGATCATCTGAGGGATGACGACGAAAGTGACTTTAATGAATGAAAATAGATTGGTCTAGACTCACTTGATGTTTTCCCTGGTGGTCTTGTGAGCACTTGAAGTGGACTTGTGAATAAATAAATAATGCATGGTGGACTGAGTTCATTCAAAATCTATGAAATGTGTTATTTTTAGCAATAAAGGCAGTAAAATTGTTAAATTTTAAAGCATCTCCATTTATTATGGAATTGTGGGGGTTCACATTGAAGACAAGGATGTACAGGGTTTATTTGGCCATTTACAGTGTTTTAGGAAGTACTTTTTCCTCTTTGCCTCCTGAAATTCATGGGCGAGGAACTTTCATAATTCCTACTTTAACAGGAAAGCACAGCTGATGGCTTAAATTCCTTGAAGTGGCTGAAGAAGTGTTATGTGTTTTTATTCTTGTATTCTTTTATGGTCATCTTTTTATTGTGTTTTAAATTTTTAATTCAGTTTTTTGTTGTTTTATGTTGTGTGAAGCACCTTGAGACGAGTTCATCATGAATTGGTGCTATATAAATTAATAAATTTGATTTGATTTTGATTTGAAGAAAAGTCCCTCTCCAGCACTTTGCTCCAGAGTTGCCCCGTCAGACCCCCCGGGTCTCTGTCTTTGCACAAGTTGAAAAGTCAAAGCGCCTCATTAACGTCTCATTGACCACAGACTCCAGGAGATCCCGGCTGCATGTGATGAAATCTCAAGAAAAAAGTTAAATTACTCAGTTCTCTGTGTGGAGCAGAGACACCCCGCGACACCGTGCGTGTGCATCAATACGAGGTCTGTTAGAAAACTATCCGACCTTTTTGGTTTTTTGCAAAAACTATATGGATTTGAATCATGTGTGCTTGCATCAGCCAAGCTTGAACCTTCGTGCGCATGTGTGAGTTTTTTCACGCCTGTCGGTTGCATCATTCGCCTGTGAGCAGGCTTTGAGTGAGCAGTGGTCCAGCCCCCTCGTCGGATTTTTATTGTGAGGAAAATGTCTGAACGATTTGGAGCTTTGCTGCATCACATTTTTCCAGAAACTGTGAGAGACAGCCAGGTGGAAACCATTCGGAAGATTCAGACGGCTTTCAGGGACGATTCTATGGGGATCACACAGATTAAGGAGTGTTACAACTGGTTTAAAGACGGCGCACAATGGCGGAGGGCGCGCCGCGCTCCGAGCGGCGATCGACAGGCTGAAACGACCAGATCATTTCCAAACTGAACGCTGTGTTGATCCGGGACGTCGTCTGACTACTACAGAAATGGCAGAAGAGGTGGACATACTACTTTTTCGGCACATTCCACTGTTACAGGAGTTTTTGTCATGGAAAGAGGAGTGGAGGACTTCGCCACGGAGCCGCTAATGGCGCGGGACGAAAGCACCTCCGTGTTTGTCTCAGGACATGGACGGCTTTCGGTGGCTTTTCAGTCGTGTGACTATCCGAGAAATTGTGGATGAGCTGGACATGCCACAACCTGTGAGGCTTCATCACAGCGTTGCTTTTTGTCCCGCGCCATGAGCGGCTCTGTCCCGACGCGCGAATTCCTCTGCACGTCTTTTCATGACAAAAACTCCCATAACAGTGGAATGTGCTGAAAAAGTGCTATGTCCACCTCTTCTGCCATTTCTGTAGGAGTCAGACGATGTCCCGGATCAACACAGCGTTCAGTTTGGAAATGATCTGGTTGTTTCAGCCTGTCGATCGCCGCTCGGAGCGTGGCGCACCCTCCGCCACTGTGCGCCGTCTTTAAAGCGGTTGTAACACTCCTTAATCTGTGTGATCCCCATAGAATCGTCCCTGAAAGCCGTCTGAATCTTCCGAATGGTTTCCACCTGGCTGTCTCTCAGTTTCTGGAAAAATTTGATGCAGCAAAGCTCAAATCGTTCAGACATTTTCCTCACAATAAAAATCCGACGAGGGGGCTGGACCACTGCTCACACAAAGCGTGCTCACAGGTGAATGACGCAACCGACAGGCGTGAAAAAACTCACAAATGCGCACGAAGGTTCAAGCTTGGCTGATGCAATCACATGTGATTCAAATCCATATAGTTTTTTAAAAAAAATAAAAAAGTCGGATAGTTTTCTAACAGACCTCGTATTTATACCTTCAGGGGAAAAAAAAAACATTTATGGTACATATTTAATTAAAAGTTAAAAAAGCTTTCTGTCTAACACCTTTCTGTGTAAATATCGCATGTTACAATGAGGAGACGGCTTATAGACAAGTGCAGCCTATTTATCTACATTTTTTTTGTTTTTAAAATTGGTGGGTGCAGCTAATATTCAGGTGCGCTCTAGAGTCTGGAAATTACGGTAACTGCTAGGTTAAAATTGCTAACTCAGCAGTAGCATAACGTTATCCAAGCAGACATTAGCAGAATACATTGTTTACTTAGCGACAAGCTTAACTAATAAGCTAACTAGCCAAGCTAGCTGACTTGGAAAATCAGCGCATTGACTGAGCTCAGCTATCTAGCATGATTGTTAAATGGTGAAAGTGGCTATGGAAGCTACTGTAGCATGTTAGCTAGGCTAACTTCCTCACTAGCTAGCTTAGTCACTACAAAAATTAATTAGCAGTTCCTTGGAGGGAATTTATTATTTATATGTTATTATCGCCAAGTGCTTGCTCACAGGGGGTCGTTTTTGACCGTTGGGGTTTTTACGTAATTATTGTATGGCCTTGCCTTACAATATAAAGCGCCTTGGGGCAACTGTTTGTTGTGATTTGGCGCTATATAAATAAAATTGATTGATTGATCATCTATTCCTGTTTTACAACAGACTGTAAACTATATCCGTTTATAGATTAGCCTTTAGCGTGGAAGAATTTATAACAATGTGTCATGCGACAGCTACCAAACTATTTTAGCTGCCGTTTGCTTCTGGAACCTCATATGGTCAAGATATCCATTTATCCCGCTGTGAAACATTTTTCAGATTAATCTATGCAAATCTGCAAATTGCACTCAAATGGCATTTCACAGAGCTCCGCCACAGTGTTTAAAGAAGAGGAACGAAACCCATTGACCAGCGAATACACTACAGACTGGAGTTAGCATATGCAGTTAACATGCACCGTGCAAAACCTTTAGGCACACTAAGATAAATCCGTCTTTTATGTTTGGCATATTAATGCAATTATTTTTTCACAACCCAGAAAACACTTCATCCTCATAAATATGCAAATTTATCTTAAAACCCACTTGCCTATCACACGGTGGCATAAACATGGTGTAACGTGTCCAAAGTCGATGACATCATGTCAGGCATACAGCGACTGGACATAAAAAGTCTAGGTCTTTTTTGCATTTTTGTCCCCAAACTTTTTATTCTAGATTCAACCCAACAGTAAAAAAAAAATAAAAAAAAATATATATATATATGCATGCAGTAGTGTTCAGAATAATAGCAGTGCTATGTGATGAGATTAATCCAGGTTTTGAGTATATTTCTTATTGTTACATGAGAAACAAGGTACCAGTAGATTCAGTAGATTCTCACAAATCCAACAAGACCAAGCATTCATGATATGCACACTCTTAAGGCTATGAAATTGGGCTATTAGTAAAAAAAAGTAGAAAAGGGGGTGTTCACAATAATAGTAGCATCTGCTGTTGATGCTACAAACTCAAAACTATTATGTTCAAACTGCTTTTTTAGCAATCCTGTGAATCACTAAACTAGTATTTAGTTGTATAACCACAGTTTTTCATGATTTCTTGACATCTGCGAGGCATTAATTTTGTTGGTTTGGAACCAAGATTTTGCTGGTTTACTAGTGTGCTTGGGGTCATTGTCTTGTTGAAACACCCATTTCAAGGGCATGACCTCTTCAAGTACTTTGACATATCCAAACTGATCCATGATACCTGGTATGTGATATATAGGCCCAACACCATAGTAGGAGAAACATGCCCATATCATGATGCTTGCACCACCATGCTTCACTGTCTTCACTGTGAACTGTGGCTTGAATTCAGAGATTGGGGGTCATCTCACAAACTGTCTGTGGCCCTTGGACCCAACAAGAACAATTTTACTCTCATCAGTCCACAAAATATTCCTCCATTTCTCTTTAGGCCAGTTGATGTGTTCTTTGGCAAATTGTAACCTCTTCTGCACGTCTTTTATTTAACAGAGGGACTTTGTGGGGGATTCTCGCGAATAAATTAGCTTCACACAGGCGTCTTCTGTCACAGCACTTACAGGTAACTCCAGACTGTCTTTGATCATCCTGGAGCTGATCAATGGGTGAGCCTTTGACATTCTGGTTATTCTTCTATCCATTTTGATGGTTGTTTTCCGTTTTCTATACTTTTTTGCACCTGCGTATAAGTTTTCCCCTCTCCAATCAACTTTTTAATCAAACTACGCTGTTCTTCTGAACAATGTCTTGAACGTCCCATTTTCCTCAGGCTTTCAAAGAGAAAAGCATGTTCAACAGGTGCTGGCTTCATCCTTAAATAGGGGACACCTGATTCACACCTGTTTGTTCCACAAAATTGACAAACTCACTGACTGAATGTCAAACTACTATTATTGTGAACACCCCCTTTTCTACTTTTTTTTACTAATAGCCCAATTTCATAGCCTTAAGAGCGTGCATATCATGAATGCTTGGTCTTGTTGGCTTTGTGAGAATCTACTGAATCTACTGGTACCTTGTTTCCCATGTAACAATAAGAAATATACTCAAAATCTGGATTAATCTTTTTAGTCACATAGCACTACTATTATTCTGAACACTACTGTGTGTATATATATATATATATATATATATATATATATATATATATATATATATATATAAATAAACACAAAAACACCACAAACACATTCTTACCAGATTTTTAAACTTTAATGTGATACACGAGTTGGCGGGTCAGAAAACATGACCTGCAAGACAGTCCTCAAGAAAAAAACAATACATTAACACAATCAATAATCAGTGTGGAGCTCGAGCCAAACTGATTAACTGAATCTGATATTTACACACTTTACGGTAAATTTTGGATTTTTTTTTTTTACTCCAGTGTAAACATACTTTTTTGTTAAACATAGAAATAAAGCACAAAAACCAGACAGACAAGCACTCAGAGCGCACACTCCTGCCGAGGTCAGATTAGTTTCCGTTACCTCACAGGACAGTTTTGGGTCCAAAGTAGTGACCCTAAGAAACAGTCTGGAGTCCCCACGGGTCTGTCTGCTGCAGCCAGGTGGGCGTGGCCTGGTTGGCTTCCTGCGTCCTCCACGTGCCAGATTACACTCACCCCAGCTGATCACGACTGTAACGTCACAGCTGACATGACTTCACAAAGCGTCAATCAGCGTTATTCACATCACTCTTGATAAATGGTCATGTGACACAAAGTCAGGTCACTGGAGCCAAAAAGGCCTCTCATGAGGGAAGCCACAAAAACACTCACGCCAGCTCTGGAAGAGCAAGATGCTTCCGTGGCTGTGACTGGAGAGACTGTGCGTTACTTCTGTCTCTTCTCCAGTCGCAGCTACAAAGTAGTACAGAACAACAACAAAACAAAAAGTGCCCAAATGTAAACGCGGCAAGTCATCAGTATGTAAGTGAGGCGGCGTGTCCGTTTGAAGGCCTCAGTGGAAGACAAATGGTGTTTATCAGCGAGTCTAGAATCACCATCATCATCAGCGGTAGCGACTTGCATGAGACGCGATCCAATTAGCTTTTCTTAAAGGTTGTTTTTATTAGTATCCATCATCTGTGTCGTTACATCAATTAATGGTGTTGACTGGTGGAGGAGCTGTCACCCAGGAGCCGCCTCCTCCTCCATCCTTCACAGACAGAAGAACCTCCTCTCCTCTCGCCGCCATTAGAGGCCTGTCATCCCAGCATGCAGCGGGGCCCCCGGCCCCAGCCCAGCGGTGTCAATTAAATTTGATTGACTGAGTAAAAGCACACAAATAAGCCAAACAACAGACACAAAAATCTATACATGACTCCTCACCAACCCCCCCCCCTCAAATCCAGCACTCATCTCCTTCGTTTTCATGACACCGCCCGCTGCCAGACCACCCCGTGTGCAGGAGAACAAAACAAACGCTCCGGCTCCAGGTTCACAGGACGAACATGAAAAACCGCAGAATCCTTTGATCCAGATTAGTTCAGGCGCTGTGCCCGGTGGTTCTTTGGTTCCTGCATAGTTCCCATTTCTACCTGATTAACCACAACAGGTGTGTTCAGCCAATCAAGAGCACCCACACCTGGAAGGTTTTGTCAGCTGAAACCAAAAGCACACTGAACGTTAATGAGCCTAGAATTCACTTTTTTTTTTTTTTTAAACCAAAGTCTTTCTGTGATAAGAGAAGCAGCAAACAGACGTTGCTGTATTTTATATCCTGCGTTATTGGACTTGAACTCACGGCCTCGGGTGCCGGAGGTGGACGCTCCAACAAGGAGGCTCAAACAGATGGAAGCTAGCATTTGTAGCTAAACAAACTACAGAACAGGCCACAGTCTCTCCAATCACAGCAGCTACTGGAGTGTGTAACTCTTCTTGGTGGCTTCCCTCACTATTCATGCCACATTCCATTGCAAGTCGGACAATGATAATTCTGAGTCTGTATTTCCAACCTAAAAACATTCCAGTACATCCGCTCTGGAAACCATGTTGGTGTACCACAAAATCATAACTTGGGATACAGAGCTCTTTTCCGTGATATTTTCCACCACCATCTTGGGAGAGTTTGTGACCCACCACCTCTCTGACAGCAATACCAAGATCCTCAACTCAGCTCAGGACCTGTCAGATAAGTTTCAGGAATAAGACCATCAAACACTACATACAAGTAAATGGTAACAAAAAGGTAATTCTGCTTCCCGCTCACCCCGGGGCGTGACGTCAGGTCGACAAACTCCGAGATTTACGACACAGAGGACAGCGCATCATGACACCATGCTAATGCTAATGTAGCGGTTAGCATATTGTCACAATAAAGCTCACATTTAACCAGTCCCAGCAGAAGACTGCCCCTCCCTGAGCCTGGTTCTGCTGGAGGTTTCTTCCTGTTAAAAGGGAGTTTTTCCTTCCCACTGTAGCCAAGTGCTTGCTCACAGGGGGTCGTTTTGACCGTTGGGGTTTTACATAATTATTGTATGGCCTTGCCTTACAATATAAAGCGCCTTGGGGCAACTGTTTGTTGTGATTTGGCGCTATATAAAAAAATTGATTGATTGATTGATTGATTTAATCTTCACATGGTAACAATCGTGTTTATCATTCCAGCCGGTTTTCCAAGTAGCTGAAACATTTAAGGAACTGATAGAAATCAGGTGGACTTTAGCCGATTGGTGGAATGTGCTGCTTTTCCTGTTTACTCGATGTACGTCGCTTCATTTGATAGCTGACAAATTCTAACTTATCTGACACAAATGTAATCCCATACACCGGCCCCACCCCCTTCACCACCCACAATCCCTCAGTCTTCCAACCGCAGAGAACCAATTAACTGCTGTGGAGCAGCGTTCACGCCGCACAGGCGCCCCTGGGTATCGACTCAAACTGTTGTCCAATAAACGAGGTCTAATTTATCAGTTTAACTTCACCCTGCCTCCCCCCAGGAGCCCCGGGACCAGAGGCTGGAAATGAATCGGTCTTGTTTTTTTGTTACATGAACTGGAAAACGTCTCACGCATTCTTCAGATATCACATCCTCATATCTCTCACAGTTGTTTTGCTAATTGCCAGCTGGCGAGTTCACGTTTCATATTCCGGGCTGTGATTGAGCGACGCTATTAGAGCGAACCCACCGTACTCCGTGGGGAAGCCGCGGACCCTGCGTGGGAACTGTCAAAGGCCAATTTGCTACCCAAACACCATAAATCCTGCCCCGTTAAGTGACTGTTTTTGATGCCGCTGAAGCGCGCAGAAATAAATATATGGTCCCATTACGTCTCCTCCGTTAAATTACCACAGAGCACAATTCACACACAGCATCCGTCTTGATCAGTGGGATTCAGAAGTGGGATCCAGGGACCTGTGGAGGGTCTGAGTCCTTGCTGGGGATGATCAAAAAAAAGATCAGCACGTTCGTTCTTTAAGGCACCTGAAGTTAGTTGAACTTCAGCTTTGTAACTGATCAAATACCTCACACATCAGGTCATGGTTCACCTGTTTAAGACGATAGAAAAAGGTCTCAGGTCTGGGAGCACGCCCCAGCATCAGCCCATCCACCACACCATGAAACCGCCCTGGGTCCTGGATGGCAACCACCCAGACAGACAACAGGTGTATCCATCCCCAAATCTGGAAAAATGGATCGTGTCCAGAGAAATGCACGTCTCCAAAAATTAACAGCTGATGTTTTCTCAGATCTTCCAAACAGAGTACCAAAGACATCCAGTCAGCACCCTGGGTCACTGGCCAGCAAGTGTCTGATGACTGTATGATGAGACAGGAAGCATCAGGCCCCCAAGACTTGGACCTTCATTTGCATTGCCTAACACCAGTCTAGCAACCTTGAGGAAGCTATAGGAGGAAGTGAGGAAGAGAAAAACAGCATGACAGAGCAAGGGGTCACACACAGGTCAACCTCAGTCGGGCTTTCTTGGAATAGCAGAGCTGAAAGTTAAAGAGGTGTGAAAAACAGATGCAGACCTGCTGTCTCATTACTGGGGGAAGATTTTAAGCCAAGTTTATCATGAAGGCATTACATCTCTAATGCCATATACCAACACAGTGCAGAGTAGCTACCTAAACTCTGTAAGTGAGATAGAGTATCTCGTCAATAGTTTTACATCCTCATTGAAGACAACTTTGGATGCTGTAGCTCCTCTAAAAAAGAGAGCTTTAAATCAGAAGTGCCTGACTCCGTGGTATAACTCACAAACTCGTAGCTTAAAGCAGATAACCCGTACGTTGGAGAGGAAATGGCGTCTCACTAATTTAGAAGATCTTCACTTAGCCTGGAAAAAGAGTCTGCTGCTCTATAAAAAAGCCCTCCGCAAAGCTAGGACATCTTTCTACTCATCACTAATTGAAGAAAATAAGAACAACCCCAGGTTTCTTTTCAGCACTGTAGCCAGGCTGACAAAGAGTCAGAGCTCTATTGACCTGAGTATTCCATTAACTTTAACTAGTAATGACTTCATGACTTTCTTTGCTAACAAAATTTTAACTATTAGAGAAAAAATTACTCATAACCATCCCAAAGACGTATCGTTATCTTTGGCTGCTTTCAGTGATGCCGGTATTTGGTTAGACTCTTTCTCTCCGATTGTTCTGTCTGAGTTATTTTCATTAGTTACTTCATCCAAACCATCAACATGTTTATTAGACCCCATTCCTACCAGGCTGCTCAAGGAAGCCCTACCATTATTTAATGCTTCGATCTTAAATATGATCAATCTATCTTTGTTAGTTGGTTATGTACCACAGGCCTTTAAGGTGGCAGTAATTAAACCATTACTTAAAAAGCCATCACTTGACCCAGCTATCTTAGCTAATTATAGGCCAATCTCCAACCTTCCTTTTCTCTCAAAAATTCTTGAAAGGGTAGTTGTAAAACAGCTAACTGATCATTTGCAGAGGAATGGTCTATTTGAAGAGTTTCAGTCAGGTTTTAGAATTCATCATAGTACAGAAACAGCATTAGTGAAGGTTACAAATGATCTTCTTATGGCCTCGGACAGTGGACTCATCTCTGTGCTTGTTCTGTTAGACCTCAGTGCTGCTTTTGATACTGTTGACCATAAAATTTTATTACAGATTAGAGCATGCCATAGGTATTAAAGGCACTGCGCTGCGGTGGTTTGAATCATATTTGTCTAATAGATTACAATTTGTTCATGTAAATGGGGAATCTTCTTCACAGACTAAAGTTAATTATGGAGTTCCACAAGGTTCTGTGCTAGGACCAATTTTATTCACTTTATACATGCTTCCCTTAGGCAGTATTATTAGACGGTATTGCTTAAATTTTCATTGTTACGCAGATGATACCCAGCTTTATCTATCCATGAAGCCAGCGGACACACACCAATTAGCTAAACTGCAGGATTGTCTTACAGACATAAAGACATGGATGACCTCTAATTTCCTGCTTTTAAACTCAGATAAAACTGAAGTTATTGTACTTGGCCCCACAAATCTTAGAAACATGGTGTCTAACCAGATCCTTACTCTGGATGGCATTACCCTGACCTCTAGTAATACTGTGAGAAATCTTGGAGTCATTTTTGATCAGGATATGTCATTCAAAGCGCATATTAAACAAATATGTAGGACTGCTTTTTTGCATTTACGCAAATCTCTAAAATCAGAAAGGTCTTGTCTCAGAGTGATGCTGAAAAACTAATTCATGCATTTATTTCCTCTAGGCTGGACTATTGTAATTCATTATTATCAGGTTGTCCTAAAAGTTCCCTAAAAAGCCTTCAGTTAATTCAAAATGCTGCAGCTAGAGTACTGACGGGGACTAGAAGGAGAGACCATATCTCACCCATATTGGCCTCTCTTCATTGGCTTCCTGTTAATTCTAGAATAGAATTTAAAATTCTTCTTCTTACTTATAAGGTTTTGAATAATCAGGTCCCATCTTATCTTAGGGACCTCGTAGTACCATATCACCCCAATAGAGCGCTTCGCTCTCAGACTGCAGGCTTACTTGTAGTTCCTAGGGTTTGTAAGAGTAGAATGGGAGGCAGAGCCTTCAGCTTTCAGGCTCCTCTCCTCTGGAACCAGCTCCCAATTCAGATCAGGGAGACAGACACCCTCTCTACTTTTAAGATTAGGCTTAAAACTTTCCTTTTTGCTAAAGCTTATAGTTAGGGCTGGATCAGGTGACCCTGAACCATCCCTTAGTTATGCTGCTATAGACGTAGACTGCTGGGGGGTTCCCATGATGCACTGTTTCTTTCTCTTTTTGCTCTGTATGCACCACTCTGCATTTAATCATTAGTGATTGATCTCTGCTCCCCTCCACAGCATGTCTTTTTCCTGGTTCTCTCCCTCAGCCCCAACCAGTCCCAGCAGAAGACTGCCCCTCCCTGAGCCTGGTTCTGCTGGAGGTTTCTTCCTGTTAAAAGGGAGTTTTTCCTTCCCACTGTAGCCAAGTGCTTGCTCACAGGGGGTCGTTTTGACCGTTGGGGTTTTACATAATTATTGTATGGCCTTGCCTTACAATATAAAGCGGCTTGGGGCAACTATTTGTTGTGATTTGGCGCTATATAAAAAAACTGATTGATTGATTGATCATAGTACTTCACAGATCATGCACGCCGACGTGGAGAGACACAGAGATCATGAAACAGGCGGTGACATTTTTATGAGTTTTGCGACATATGTACTCCAGAGCTGTAGGGGGAGATAAACAGATAAACCAGCAAAAAACTGACGATTCATTCAAAAAAGTGCAACACTGTGGGGCGGGGGGGGGGGGGGCAGTTAAAGCTTTAACATATCTTTTTGAAGCTGAATATTTAACTAAATGAACCCGAAAAAAAAATGTCACCACAAACCAGAGAGAAATATTAGAAATGTGCAAACCTCCAGAAGAAGGAACCAGAACAGAGAAAAACAATAAAAATGTTTATTTCATCTTTCATCTTGAGCCTTAAAATTGTTTAAATAAACAGTAGAACAAACGCTCTCTGTACATGCTAGAAAAACAAACAAACAACATTCGCTTCAAACATTAACTGCTGTTCTATTTCAGTTTTTTTTTTTTATTGCAAGTAAACGTCCGAGTTGATGCAGAAATGATGCATTTTCTCACAACAAAACACAGACACAAAAGAAGCAATAATTCAGTTAGATGAAAATGACGTAAAGCTGAAAATATCAGAATTTAAATCAACTCTGAATTTTTGTTGTCAAAACCAAATATTCTAATTGCTCATTTTGTTCCATCAGCTTGAATTCTGCAGTAAAGTTACACATTTTTGTTTCAATCTGAATTTAATTAATAAAATCTGAGCAACCAGAATATTTCATTTGTACGAGGTCTATTAGAAAAGTATCCGACCTTATTATTTTTTTCAAAAACCATATGGATTTGAATCACGTGTGATTACATCAGACATGCTTGAACCCTCGTGGGCATGCGAGAGTTTTTTCACGCGTGTCGGTTATGTCATTCGCCTGTGGGCAGTCTTTGAGTGAGGAGTCGCCCACCCTCTCGTCGATTTTTTCAGGAATGGCTCAGAGACTGCTGCTTTGTTTGATCAAAATTGTTTCAAAACTGTAAGGCACAACTGAGTGGACACCATTCGATAAATTCAGCTGGTTTTCAGTAAAAATTTTAACGGCTGATGAGAGATTTTGGTCTGGTAGTGTCGCTTTAAGGACGGCCCACAGCGCCTGACGGCGATCTGCGCTCTGAGGCGGCAGCGTCTCACCGTTTCAAGTTGAAAACTTCCACATTTCAGGCTCTGTTGACCCAGGAAGTCGTCAGAGAACAGAGAACTTTCAGAAGAAGTTTATTCAGACATTCCATTGTTAACGGACATTTTGTAATGAAAGAACGTGCGGGCAGAGTCGCATGTCGGGCTGGACCCGACCGCGGGGGGTCGCAACAGGAAAAACACCTCCATTGGAAACCTTAACGGACAAGTTGGAACATGCCCAAGCTGTTAAACAATTTCTCAGTTACTCACTTGTTGAAAGCCATCAAAAGCCGCCTGAATTTTACAAATGGTTTTCAACACGGAGGTGTTTTTCCTGTCGCGGCGCACACAGATTCGCCGAGTCGTCACGGAAACGAATGTGCGAATTTGCGCGCACGTCTTTCATTAAAAAAATGTCCTTAAACAGTGGAATGTCCGGATAAAGTCCTCATGCCGGCCTCTTCTGAATCTTCTCTGTTCTCTCACAACGTCCTGGGTGAATTAAGCCTTAAATTAGGATGTTTTCAGGTCGAAACAGGCCGACAACGGCGCCTGGAAGCGCTGCACGACGTCCAGCTCTGTGGGAAGTCCTTACACCGACAGAAACACCCCATAATCTCTCATCAGCCGTTAAAACTTTTCACCGAAAACCAGCTTAATTTCTCAAATAGTGTCCACTCGGATATTCCTCACAGGTCCAGAAAAAATGTTGATAAAGCAACGCGCGCCGTCTCGAGCAGCGTGTGAAACAAAGGAATTCGGCCGAGAGGGCGGGACCACATCTCACTCAAGGCCTGCCCACAGGGAAATGATGTCACCGACACACATGAAGAAACACGCATGCGCACGAGGGTTCAAGCATGATTGGTGTAATCGCATGTCATTCAAATCCATATAGTAAAAAAATAAATAAATAAAAGGGTCGGTTTATTATCTAATAGACCTCGTAAACACAAACGGAATTTAGAAGTCTGACCTTTTGGCTTAAAAAACAGCTTTTTGATTTTCTTAAGTAAATTTTTCTTTCCCTTGTCCCAAAGGACACAGTAAAGTTACTTCAAACTTTTTTTTTCTAAGGAAAAATCTCCAGAGACTGAACACTGATCCGTTTCCTTTTCAAAGCAATACAGACAGGCAACTTTCCCATCAACTCCAGTATATAAAAAAAAAAACGCCAACCAACAAACTTTTTTAATGAACATTAACATTCAAATATGTTAACACTGTTTCAAGGCTTCAACAAATAATTATTTCATCGCAAACTATTACTTATTAACTGCCAATTAAATCCATCAGTGAACGATGCAACGAGATCATTTTTAACTGTATTTTATGTACAACATATGCTGCTGTCTGTCGTGAAACCCGTGTCGTGTTTAATTCTGCAGTCTGATTGGTCCCGACATTACCAGTGCCATGGACCAAACGCTGCCCCCCCCCCCCAAAAAAAATTGGTCCGCTCTGCCTCCATTGTGCATGCATCATTTCAAAGCTGAGCAGCTCGCCTGAGACAGTCTCTTCATCCAAAGCGATCAAATGGATTAATGTGATTATTAACCATCAGATGACAAAGTAAAACCTCTAAAATAATTCTGAAGTCAGTTTTAAGCAGAAACGAGGTGATAATCGGTGACGCTTTGAAATGACGGATGCGCAGTGAACGCAGCAGGAGCAGCTCGAGCTGCTGCGGCGCTCTGATCGCTCCTCCATCTTGTATGATGAAATAATGCTGAATTTATGTGGAAATGATTGTTGATAGATGATGACTGGAGTGAAGTTTGAAGCAGAAATGAGGTGATAAATCTGTGAAATACTGCCGACGCTCTGAAATGATGCATGCGCAGTGAAGGCAGGGCGGGCTGATTTTTGGGGGGGACTGTTTGGTCTGCAACACCAGAATCAGACACACACTCATGAAAACATAAAAAAAACAAACGAACAGGATTTGTTGTGTAGAAGGTGTTTCCCTAAACCTTCCCGTCTTGATGTCTTTTCACACAGCTAATATCTACGACATGCCAAAAATAATAATACTGCATAGGTAAGAATTGGCAAAAAAAGTGGAATACAATAGATACATAAAAAAAAAATTAAATATGACATATAGAGTGGTTTTTGTTTTAGTCCTGTGCATGATTAGAACCACAGCTTTAAATCAGCTAACGGTGTTTAAACATAAATAATACTTCATAAGTTCTTTACTGTAGATGTGACACTGTCTATGGTAAACGTGGATTTTTTTTTGTTTGTTTGTTTTGTGTGACCCGATACTTGGGTGCAGCAACATATCGCAGAAGAATGGAATATTATGCATTGTAAAATAACAAACCCATCACAGTTGTGTATAAATATTCAGTCAGGACTCTCAAATTATATGAACACTGGTTTATTTCGGCAACTTTTGTAGGTTTGGATCTAGGCAGAGTTTGAGGAGCCCATTTTCCAGAACAGTCTTGTAACATGCAGCTACTGCAACAAGTTAAGACTTGTTATTTATTATTTATATTGAGCTCACAGTTAGTGACTGCTGAACACTTAATGTCTTAAATTGCTCACAGCTAATGATAAAACCCAGAAAATGTTGATTTTATATATATATATATATATATATATATATATATATATATATGGGAATATTGCATATTTTATTCTCAACAGAAAAAAATGCCCAAGTTTAGCACAAATTGTTTTAACCAATCCAATAAGCCTATTAAAAAGTACACATTCTTGGATTTTATAAATATTTAAAATTGTATGATATTTTAAAAAATAAAACTCATACTACCTGTTCGTAATAAGTTTTAAAATTACCTTCAATCTGAGAGAAAACAAATCTGGATAACATAACCTAAATTGAATAAAAATCTAAAACAAGTAATTTCTTATGCATTTACCTTTAATATAAGATTTTTCACAAGTCCACCTAAGTCGGGTGCCCACTTCTAGCTGGGTGAACTGAGAGAATGTAGATGATTTGTTTAGATTGTGTGTGTGTGTGTGTATATTATATATATATATATATATATATATATATATATATATATAGTACTGTGCAAATATTTTAGTCGCATCTAATGCATCATAAAAGTATTAAAAGTTCTGAAAACCTGACACATTAATTAATAAATTAAATGTGTGTTGAATTTCAACTTTAATGATAATCAATATGAAAACTGGGTTCTATTTATGTGGGATTTTTCAAATATAAGACACACCAGAGTGTCACAGGACCTCAAAAACTATTTTGGGAAAAATGTGACTTAAAGTACGAGTAATTGTGTTTTACAATCATTTTAATACAGCATGATCATTTGCAACTGTGTTTGTGTGTTATTCTACTGGCCAGTACACTTACAAAGAAATTATTCTCATTATTATTATTATGTAATTTAAAAAATAGCTTGCATAGTCACTTCAGTTGGAACTGATTTTGTGTTGACATGCCAATAAAGAAAAGGGGGGGGAGGGGGGGGGGCAATAAACGCTACTTTTATTATAAGCCCGGGATGCTTAAAACTTTTATATGTGTATGTGTGTGTGTGTGTGTGTGTGTTGTAAAAGTGGTGCTGTAATTGTTGAATGTAATTAAAGTACAACCACAATTCCACTGAAGTTGGGACGTTGTGTAAAATGTAAGTAAAAACAATGATTTTCAAATCCTCTTCAACCTATATTTAATTGAATACACCACAAAGACAAGAAGATATTTAATGTTCAAACTGATAAACTTTGTTTTTGTGCAAATATTTGCTCATTTTGAAATGGATGCCTGCAGCACATTTCAAAAAAGCTGGGACAGTGGTATGTTTCCCACTGTGTTACATCACCTTTCCTTCTAACAACACTCAATAAGTGTTTGGGAACTGAGGACACTAATTGTTGAAGCTTTGTAGGTGGAATTCTTTCCCATTCTTGCTTGATGTACGACTTCAGCTGTTCAACAGTCTGGGGTCTCCGTTGTCGTATTTTGCGGTTCATAATGCGCCACACATTTTCAATGGGTGACAGGTCTGGACTGCAGGCAGGCCAGTCTAGTACCCGCACTCTTTTACTACACTGTTGTAACACGTACAGAATGTGGCTTGGCATTGTCTTGCTGAAATAAGCAGGGACGTCCCTGAAAAAGACGTTGCTTGGGTGGCAACGTGTTGCTCCAAAACCTGGATGTACCTTTCAGCATTGATGGTACCATCACAGACGTGTAAGATGTCCATGCCATGGGCACTAACACACCCCCATACTATCACAGATGCTGGCTTTTGAACTTTGCACTGGTAACAATCTGGATGGTGTTTTTCCTCTCTTGTCCAGAGGATACGACGTCCATGATTTCCAAAAACAATTTGAAATGTGGACTCATCAGACCAAAGCACACTTTTCCAATTTGTGTCTGTCCATTTCGAATGACCTCGGGCCCAGAGAAGGCGGTGGTGTTTCTGGATGTTGTTGATGTTTGGCTTTCACTTTGCATGGTAGAGTTTTAACTTGCACTTGTAGATGTAGCGACGAACTGTGTTAACTGACAATGGTTTTCTGAAGTGTTCCTGAGCCCACACGGTAAGATCCTTTACACAATGATGTCAGTTTTTAATGCAGTGCCACCTGAGGGATCGAAGGTCACGGGCATTCATTGTTGGTTTTCGGCCTTGCTGCTTACGTGAAGAAAGTCCTCCAGATTCTCTGAATCTTCTGGTTATATTATGGACTGTAGATGATGGAATCCCTAAATTCCTTGCAACTGAACATTGAGAAACATTGTTCTTAAACTGTTGGACTATTTTTTCACACAGTTGTTCACAAAGTGGTGATCCTCGCCACATCTTTGCTTGTGAACAGCTGAGACTTTTGGGGATGCTCCTTTTATACCCAATCATGACACACACCTGTTTCCAATTAACTGTTCACCTGTGGAATGTTCCAAACAGGTGTTCGTTGAGTATTCATCAACTTTTCTAGGCTTTTGTTACCATTGTCCCAGCTTTTTTGAAACGTGCTGCAGGCATCCATTTCAAAATGAGCAAATATTTGCACAAAAACAATAAAGTTTATCAGTTCGAACATTAAATATCTTGTCTTTGCGGTGTGTTCCATTGAACATAGGTTGAAGAGGATTTGCAAATCATTGTATTCTGTTTTTATTAACATTTCACACAACGTCCCAACTTCATTGGAATTGGGGTTGTACTTGTACAATCAATTATTTAAAAAATATAAATTTGGATTATGTTGTGAACATGTTTTCTCTAAGGTTAAAGAACAAAGTTGTTTTAAATTTAATGAGTGTTTATTACTTTTTAGAGTCTATTTCCTGCATTTTTGTTATTCTGTTAACTGCCAACATGGCAAGCCAAAAACATCTGAATGGAAGAAATTTTCATTCAAATCTTTTTCAGCTCTGGAAAAATGGTTTAAGATTTTTTTTATTCCAACATCAAAACAAGGGGAAAAAGTGAATTTAAAAATTGTTAATGTAGTTGTAGTGAAATGACAAATACTGTGTGTCTGATAGTTGGATTCCTGGTACTGTTCATTATGATACTTGGTTGGATGGGGTGCGGAACTTGAAAAACATTGCAACAAAAGCATCGCGTCCACACAGACTAAACTGGCTCCATGGTTTGAAATTTGATTCTAATCCAAGACGCCGCTGGTCGGCGTTACCTTCTCGCTACCTCTCCACGTTTGCTGATGATGCATCTCTCTTTGCCCGCAAGAACCTTCTGGAGGTTCTTGGACTTTGTTAGATGATACTGGTTTTGCTTTTGTTGCGTCCTCCTCCTCTGCTGTCCGACTTTTTGCCCCCTACGCTCTGACATATCGACAGTTTGCCCGCACTGTTTGTTTGACCACCACTGTTGTTGTTGTTGTTTGTGTTCCCACTCAATGTCTCCATGATGGAGCGGAATGCCCCAAAAGGTCGCTTGTTCTCAGAACTAGCTGTTGGAGTCCTCTCTTTCCCATGATGCCCTTTGGCTGGCTCTGCTTCCTGACCGGAGTTCTTATGAACCTGCTCGTCAAAGGTGACCCTCAGTTTGAGGGTCTGAGACGTCTTCCTGCGAGACGAGGGCGACTTCAAGGCACTCTTAGGGCTGGTCGCCACTTTCTGACTGTTGGCAGCGTCGTTGCTGTCAGTGGAGGAGTCTGCTGCTTTGCCCTCTCTCGCCTCAAGGCTGTTTGAGGTGGGGGAAGGATCGAACCCGCCTCCATCAACAGACTTGGACCCGCTGAGAGAGAATGCCTGCTTCCGCTCAGCTGTAGAGGACAAAGAGGAGGCGGGGAGGTGCTTCCTCATCATTAGGTGGAGGTGGTTCGGCACGGGCTCCTCTTCTGTGATTGGCAGGTGAACGGGCCTATCAGGTCGCAGCACTCCAGTATTTGCGGATGAACCCCCGTGGTTCTTCCCTTCCTCCGGCGGATAACCGTCTGAATCAGATTCGCTGAGAGAGCGTTGCATAATTTGTTTGAGTCTAGCTAATTTTAGCTCGCGCCTTTCCGCTAGCCCCGCCCTGCGGCTCCCAGGAGCCCCGGGACCTTCTCTGGTTGAGCCCCCTGCTGGAGCCAGTCTGTCTCGTGGACACAGGGGTTCAGAGGAGTCCTTCCCCAATAAGTGGCGGAGCACCGAGTCTGGGGCCACACCCCCCTGACGAACCAACCAATGGCCATCAGAGGGAGTTCCCTCCGCTGTCAGCATCATCTCTGGCCACGCCTCAACTGAGGGCTGATGGGAGCTGAAGTCCAAAGACAGAGCAAGTAATTATTTTTTATTTAGTAGCTCTTTCTTTAAATATTACCATTAATAAAAACACCAAAATGTACACTATCAACATCATTACTATCACTACTACAACTACTGCTGCATATTACCAAATTTACCAACAATACATTCTTCTTTTAAACAGCCTCAGCCATACTTGTCAGCAATTACCTTATTTTCTGGAACATAAGTTGCAGGGTTTTTGTTTTTTTGTGTTTTTTTTGTTTTACTAGTTTGCAAAGTCCTGTGACTTTTATATCGTAAACATCTGAGGACTTTGCTCACCTTTGACAACAGTTTTTTTTTTTACTTTATGAAACCACAGAAATGAATGTAGCAAGAATTGAAAGTACGCTCAAAATGGCAACAAAATATCTGCCACTGGACGTTAGCGGTACAACGTGGCTGAAAATGTATAACGGGCTTGGAACTTTTTCTCCATATTGGTTCATATCACTGTTGCGTCTGTCTTGGAAGTGTTCGCCAGTCAGTTTCTTTATGGTGAATGTTGTGCAAGATAAAAGGACCCAAAACTACCAACAGTTAACACCATCACCACCAATATCTATCGTAAAATAGTTGAAGTTGTTCATAACTACACTACACTTTCAAAGTTCGAAAAAACTTCACTGCCAGTGCCAAAGTGACATGATCAATTTAAAGAAAAATGGATGTCAGTATGATGTAATTGTTAAAAGGTTAAGTGGAACACTGCTAGCAATGTTTTAATATGAATAAGGTTGTAAAAAAAAAAACCTTTTCCTTCAACACTTTAATACAGACATTTGTTGTTTTTTTTTTAACTATCTAAAAATTGATTGGCAACAAACAAAAGCAAAAAAATTCAGATGTAGAAAAGCTTAAGACTCCCAGATAAAAATAATAAATTATAGACCTATAAGATTAAGAAATCAAGACATTTTTGGGCAGCTGTAAAAAAATACGTCTTGACCACATTTATTTCAATGCAGGTCTACTTTAAGCTATGTGACTGCATCTGCACGTCTGACTGGGTGGTCATTGAATGCATCATCAAAAACAGGTAAAAAAAACAACAACAAAACAAAAACTAAGGTTTGGAATGGCAACGAAATGAAAATGACCAAGAGTAATGATGTACAGTAGGAGCAGATTCCAGGGTTAATCCACCCCCTTGTGGCTAAAACTTTCATAAAATGTGTGCGCGGAGTTGTGAAATTAAAGAGTTATTTTTCTGTTTGTTACCTGGGCGACCTCAACGGCGTCCCGTCGGTCTTGGTTGGGTCCATCAGTCTGTGCAGCTGTTTCTGCAGGACTGTCCTCTCTGCTGCCTGTCTGAAAAACAAAAACACGCCAACGTCTGCAAACGCCCAACGTCAGCAAACACGCAACATAAACAACCAAAGCCGGCAAACACGCAACATAAACACCCAACGTCGGCAAACACGCAACATAAACACCCAACGCCAGCAAACACACAACATAAACACCTGACGTCAGCAAACACCCAACATAAACACTCAATGTCAGCAAACACGCAACATCAGCAAACACCCAACATAAACACCCGACGTCGGCAAACACCCAACATAAACACCCGACGTCGGCAAACACCCAACATAAACACCCGACGTCAGCAAACGCCCAACATAAACACCCGACGTCAGCAAACGCCCAACATAAACACCCGACGTCAGCAAACGCCCAACATAAACACCCAACGTCAACAAACGCCCAACATAAACACCCAACGTCAGCAAACAATGTCAGCAAACACCCAACATAAACACCCAACGTCAGCAAACGCCCAACATAAACACCCAACGTCAGCAAACGCCCAACACCCAACATAAACACCCAACATCAGCAAACGCCCAACATAAACACCCAACGTCATCAAACGCCCAACATAAACACCCAACATCAACAAACGCCCAACATAAACACCCAACATAAACGCCCAACGTCAAACACGCGATGTCAGCAAACGCCCAACATAAACACCCGACGTCAGCAAACGCCCAACATAAACACCCGACGTCAACAAACGCCCAACATAAACACCCGACGTCAACAAACGCCCAACATAAGCACCCGACGTCAACAAACGCCCAACATAAGCACCCGACGTCAGCAAACGCCCAACATAAGCACCCGACGTCAGCAAACACTCAACATAAACACCAAACGTCAGCAAACACTCAACATAAACACCAAACGTCAGCAAACACTCAACATAAACACCCAACGTCAGCAAACACTCAACATAAACACCCAACGTCAGCAAATGCCCATCAGCAAACACCCAACATAAACACCCAACGTCAGCAAAAACGCAACATAAATACCCAACATCAACTAACACGCAACATAAATACCCAACGTCAACAAAGACCCAAGATAAACACCCAACATAAACACCTAATGTCAACAAACACACAACAAACTCTGGAGGCCGTTGGGCCCAATAACCAACAGCTCTGCTCAGCCTCCTCCACAATAAAAGCATTCTAACGACACACCAGCAGCCATGAGTTTTACTGTGAAAGGCTAACGCCAGCAGCTAATGACAATAAACTGTACAAGTTAAGAATTAAACAATATTAACACATTTTTTTAAATCAGGAATTACTTTTGGACTCGGCCATCACCCAGGCCGAAGTCACCGAGGTGGTCAGAAAGCTCCTTGGTGGAAAAGCTCCTGGAGAGGATGAAATCTGTCCTAAGTACCTCAAGTCTCCTTAAGTCTCTGGATGTTGTGGGACTGTCCTGGTTGACACGTCTCTGCAACATCGCGTGGCGGTCAGGGAAAGTACCCCTGGATTGGCAGACCGGGGTGGTGGTCCCTCTGTTTAAGAAGGGGGACCGGAGGGTGTGTTCCAACTACAGGGGATCACACTCCTCAGCTTCCCCGGTAAGGTCTATTTCAGGGTGCTGGAGAAGAGAATTCGACCGATAGTCGAACCTCGGATTCAGGAGGAGCAGTGTGGTTTTCGTCCTGGTCGCGGCACACTGGACCAGCTCTACATGCTCCATCGGGTGCATGAGGGTTCATGGAAGTTCGCCCAACCAGTCCACATGTGCTCTGTGGATCTGGAGAAGGCCTTTGACCGTGTCCCTCAAGGCGCCCTGTGGGGGGTGCTCCGGGAGTACGGGGTCCGTGGTCCTTTGCTAAGGGCTATCCGGTCCCTGTACGACCGCAGCAGGAGCTTGGTTCGCATTGCCGGTAGTAAGTCAAACCTGTTTCCAGTGCACGCTGGCCATCGCCAGGGCGGCCCTTTGTCACCGGTTCTGTTCATTACCTTTATGGACAGAATTTGTAGGTGCAGCCAGGGTGTAGAGGGGGTCCGGTTTGGGAACCACAGAATCTCTTCTCTGTTTGCGGATGATGTGGCCCTGTTGGCTTCGTCAAACCAGGACCTTCAGCGTACACTGGGGCGGTTTGCAGCAGAGTGTGAAGCATCCAGGATGAAGATCAGCACCTCCAAATCCGAGGCCATGGTTCTCAACCGGAAAAAGGTGCCTTGCCCTCTTCAGGTCGGTGGGGTGTCCTTGCCTCAGGTGGAGGAGTTTAAGTATCTCGGGGTCTTGCTCACAAGTGAGGGATGGATGGAGCGTGAGATCGATAGACGGATCGGTGCAGCGTCTGCAGTGATGCGGTCACTGTATCAGACCGTCGTGGTGAAGAGAGAGCTGAGCAGAGGGGCAAAGCTCTCGATTTACCAATCGATCTACGTTCCAACCCTCACCTATGGTCATGACATTTGGCTCACGACCGAAAGAACGAGATTGCGAGTACAAGCGGCCGAGATGAGTTTCCTCCACAGGGTGGCTGGGTGCTCCCTTAGAGATAGAGTGAGGAGCTCGGAGTTGAGCCGCTGCTCCTCCACGTCGAAAGGAGCCAGCTGAGGTGACTCGGGCATCTTTGTCGGATGCCCCCTGGACGCCTCGCTAGACAGCTGTTCCGGGCACGTCCCATCGGGAGGAGGCCCCGGGGAAGACCCAGATCATGCTGGAGGGACTATGTCTCTCAGCTGGCTTGGGAACGCCTCGGGGGTTCCCCCGGAGGAGCTGGGGGAGGTGTATGTGGATCGGGAGGTCTGGGCGGCTTTGCTTGAGCTGCTGCCCAGTGACCCGACCTCGGATAAGCGGAAGAAAATGGATGGATGGAACCTGATGGATTTGAATCACGTGTGCTTGCATCAGTCAACCATGAACCTTCGTGCCCATGCGTGAACTTTTTCACGCCTGTCGATTGCGTCATTTGCTGGTAAGCAGCCTTTGTGTGAGGATTGTGTAGTGCACTCGGCAGATTTTCATTTTAAGGAAAAAGACGGAACGACTGGAGCAGCGCCGCATCAAATTTTGCCAGAAACTGAGCGACAGCCAGGTGGAAACCATTCGGATGATTCAGACGGCTTTCGATGACAATGCTCTGGGCATCACACAGATTAAGGAGTGGTACAACCGGTTTAAAGACATCCGCACAACAGTGGAGAGCGAGCCGCGCTGCGGTCGGCCATCAACACGCTGAAATGACCAGATCATTTCCAAAGTGAACGCTGTGGTGATGCAGGACCGTCGTGTGGCTATCCGAAATTGCGGAAGAGGTGGACATCAGCACTTTTTCGGCACATTCCATTGTGACAGAAGATTTGGCCACAAAAAGAGTTGCAGCGAAATTCGTGCTGATGGCTTCGCACGAAGCTGCTAACGGCAGAGCAAAGGCAACTTCGTGTTGAAGTCTCACAGGACATGCTGTGACATGCCCACCTCTTCCACAATTTCTCGGATAGTCACACGACTGAAAAGTCACCGAAAGCCGTCTGAATCATCCGAAAGGTTTCCACCTGGCTGTCGCTCAGTTTGTGGCAAAATTTGATGCAGCGCTGCTCCAGTCATTCCGTCTCTTTCCTTGAAAAGAAAATCCGCCGAGCACACTGCACATGTCCCACACAAAGGCTGATTACCAGCAAATGACGCAATCGACAGGCGTGAAAAAGTTCAAGCATGCGCACGAAGGTTCAAGGTTGGCTCATGCAACCACACGTGATTCAAATCCATCAGGTTTTTGCAAAAAATAAAAAGGTCTGATACTTTTCTAACAGACCTCGTATATTTGGTCACATAACTGAGTCTGAAGCGCCATTAGCGCTCTGAATCCAACATCGCTTTAGTCTGCAAAGTTCAACAGAAATACAAACTAACAATGAACGTTTGGTAACTTACTCGTTTAGCTGTTTGGTCAGTTTAACAACCTGGGATGCCAGTGACATGCACGTTTCCACGACAACAAGGTAACGGGCACAGGTAGTGTGTCCCTGCCGCTCGGCACTCTGGGAAGGCCGCTCCCCCTGCTGGTTCTGGACAGTCACGTTGGACCCGTACTCCACCAGGGTCTGGACACACACACACACAATAACACTGCAGGAGTATCACTGGTACCACTTTAGACATAAATGTTAATTACAATACATAAATAAGTTAATTACTTGCAAAAACTGCCATCACATGACAACGGTGTCCTCGGAATGTCATGTGACCATAGACGGTATGAGCATGCCCCCCCGCCCCCAAAAACAACAGGCACCATCGCCCAGAAGACGCTCCATCAATCTATAATGATCACAACGTGGTTGGAACATAAAGTAATGAAAGCCATTTTGAAACACTGCAGATCTGAAGCAAATTACACGTGTCAAAGCAGGACAAACAAAGAGAGACGGATGGCGTACATGCTAATTACAGGAGTTGGAGGTAAACGAGAGCACAGCGCTGCATTGGCAATGTAAAAGAAGAAAAAGAGACAAGTTTTTTTTTTTCAGTTTGTGGACAAAATGGTCCGATCAGTTCCAAAGTCAGATCAGAATCAGCATTCACTGAAAATAATAGATTTACCGTATTTAAGTCCTTTCTTCAGCTCTTTAACCCCTTAAAGCCTGAATTTATATAGCTGTATAGCCTTTAAGTAGATGGTAAATAATGTTGAGATTATTAATTTCACTTTTGCACAAAAAATAAATAGTAATTTTGGTAATAATTTATGTTATAATGTTTTAATAATACTGGTATGTTGCAAATATACGAGTTCTGTCAATATATTGCCATCAAAAGCTGCCTGGATTTTACAAATGGTGTTTTTCCTGTGGGAAGTCCTTAAAGCGACAGTATCACCTCAAAATCTCTCATCAGCCATTAAAATTTTCACTGAAAACCAGCTTAATTTTTCGAACCGTGTCCACCTCGATGTGTCTCACAGGTTTAGAAAAAATTTTGATCAAACAAAGCACCAGTCTCTCAGCAACTTCTCAGACAAAGGAATTCCGACGAGGGGCTGGACGACTCCTCCCACAAGGAGTGCTCACAGGCGAATGACGTCACCGACAGGCGTGGAAAAACTCACGCATGCACACGAGGGTTCAAGCATGTCTGACATAAAAACATATGAATGAAATCCATATAGTTTTTGAAAAAAATAAAAAGGACCTATACTTTATTGACAGCCCTCGTATGACAACAGGCATACTGGTCAATTTGGTATGTTGCATATTTGAGTCAAATATTGTAGCATATATGCGACAATAGGCGTTAAGGGGTTAATCTGTTGTTTGTGTGTGTATATTGTACTTATTTTTGGTATTTATTTATTGTGGGTTTATTCTGTTTAGCGCTTTGATTCCCTGGAAGTCCGATATAAATAGTGATTATAATAATTATGAGTAATAGACGCGGGACCTCCCAAACAAGTTAAAAAATAAATAAAAATACCTGACTTGTACTCAAGAAAATGACAGTTGTAATGCAGAAGAGAAAAATGTGGATTATCGCATCCCGAAAAATACTCAAAGCACATGATGCGTGTAAGTGGAGTTTACCAAGTTTGCTGACAAAGTAAAAACAGTAAGTCTCACAAACCCAGGACATCCTGTAACCCCGGGACGCCCACAAACACAGTAAGTCCCGCAGACGCAGCAGGGTTACCTGTATACAGGTAAGGTGTCCGTACTGAGCTGCTACATGAACTGCAGTGTTGCCGTTCTGGTCCACCTCGTCCAGAGAGATCGCCTGTTCCTGCATGAACTGAAGCAACCACAGCAAAACCTTCTCCTGCAAAGACAGAAAGAGAACCCGGAGTTTGCCGACAGCACACTTTACAAAAGTGCTCTGTGCCAAACTTTGACAAGACTTCCACCCGACCCCTCTGCCAAATCAGTAAAGTGTTCCAGCTTGTAGCTCTGGAAGCTTGGTCCATCTCCACAGACTTTCTCCAAAGGTCAGCTAGAGGGACCAAGAGCTTCTTGGTCGTCTCTAACCAAAGCCCCACCCCTGTTAGTTTAGATCGGCTAGGCATATGGAGGAAGAGTCGTAGTTCTAAAAGTTTATTCAAACAGCACTGCCAGCTGTCAAGCTTGGTAAGGGGGCGGGGCTTCCAATTTAGAAACAGTAAATATTCATGTTCAGGGTGCATTACCTGTCCATGGCGGGCGGCGTAGTGGATCAGACTCGGATGTTCTCTGGTGCAGCTGAGCTCGGCTATGGCCTCCGTCTCACTCACCATCCACCGCACACACTCCAGGTGACCATTCTGCAACACAGGAGGAGGAAACCTGGATTCCACAAACTCAACAGGGCCAACTCAGTCTGTATGGGATTCAGGGTCCAAAAGTGCCACAGAACTTCATTTACTGTAAACACTTGTTCTTGAAAACCAAAAACCTTCTGGAGCCACGCTGACCAAATGCCAACAGCCAATCAAACATTTGTGTTCCTCACAAAGGCACGGAAGACACCGCTGAATTTTGGAGATTGAACCGGATCCAGATTCTGGATCAGGATTTCAATTTGTGTGCTTCACTTGATTTTGAGGATTACGTCAAAACTACTGATTTTCACCAAACACTTAGGGGTGCCGGGGGGGGGGGGGGGGGGGGGAAGAAGAAGAAGAAAAAAAAACAAAAACAACAAAAAAACCAAACGATTCACGTCCGAATCGTGATTCTTATTTATTACGATTCTGAATCGATCCAAAATGTCCAAGAATCGATTTTTAAACAGCATTTTTTAAACATTTTCTTGCTTACTCACTGCATGTACTGTTTGTCAGGTCTCTGTACTACAGCGTTCCCACGAGGGGAGGGTCCGGCGTGCTTCACACATTTGTGAGCTGCAGCTTAGCATGGCGGGCAAAGAGCTAATTCAGCCAGCACCGTCTTTGCTGAAGGCAAATGTTTGGGCGCATTTTGGATTTTATTATTTGCCGCGTAAGAAGGAGCTTGACATGACTTATGCAGTGTGCAAAATCTGCAAAATGAAAGTCAAGTACTTCAGAAACACTTCAAATCCCCAAACCCACATGCTATGCTAACACCCAGAGCTAAAAGAGGGGAGCAGCGGTATCTGCTGACAACTGACAAGCACTTCGCTAAACTGCCAGCCAACGCTGAACGAGCAAAGCAGATAAGTAAACTTATATCTACAATCACTTGATTAACCTTGTAAAGCTGCATTTTCTTAAACATAAACATTTTTTTAAGTAATATAACTATTTCTCAGAGCTCTTTGAATCGAAAATCGATTCTGAATCAAATCGTCACCCCAAGAATCTGAATCAAATTGAATCGTGAGTTGTTGTACGATTCACATCCCTACAAACATTGGTGTTATGCCTTGGAAGACGCCACTAAATTTTGGAGGTGATCTGGATCAGGATTTCTCTTTGTAGACTTTTAAGGATTTTGTCAAAACTACTTCACAGATACGACATCACAATGTAAAACCAGGATCAGGAAGACACTAGTTTGTTTCAGCTTGTGAATTAAATATCAGATCGTAACATCTTGATCAACTGGACCATTCTGGATCAGTATGCGATCATTCCACTGTGTTGTGGAATCCGGATCCAGGTAAAGTCCAGGTCACAATGTGAATCAGATATCTGTTATTTTGAGTCCTTGTCAACCCTTGGCAGACATCACAAATCTCTGACTGCTCTTGTTCATGATTTGTTCATTAATCATTCCAGGTCCAACTGTAAATTTGTTCTGTTTCTTGTGTGGATGGCCACAAGACAACCGCTAGGGGGCGCCAGATGTCTGCCAAAGAAAATTAAAAATAAAACAGGATTTTCCCTGTGTAATTTAATCAATGTGACTTTTACACAATCAGACAGCTGATCACTGTATTGATTACTGATCATAATGTTGAGAAACATCAGCAAACGCATCTTGAATAGTGGTGCAGATAAGTATGACTTTTGGCCAGAATAGTTCACTTGGCGATACAAGCATCAGATTTGCCATGAATGTTCTTCATAAATCAGTGTTTGAGAAGGAAGTGCGGGCCGCTTGAAAATCCAATATGGTGGCCAGGGAGGGGTCAATGAAGATTACACAGGGGTCAATGCTCCAATCATATTGAAAGCTATAACACATTACGTGTCTGATCACAAAGATTCCATAGAGGTATCCAGGGATCACCAACCCTCTTCCTGGAGGGCACCCCCAGGCAATTAAGTGTATCAGGTGTGTTTAGCCGATCACAGCTGGAAAACACCACTTTCAAAAAATCATGTGTGACTTGAGTAGGTAGATGTGGAAAATGTGCAGGGCAGGTGCCCTCCAAGGAGCAGGGTTGGTGACCCTTGGTTTGGACCATCTATGACTGAATGTTATGGAGTAGAAACAGCAAGAATGGTGACAAAGGTCAGTTTCAGTTTGTACAGGGGTCAAAAGTTAAAGCCATATTGGATTTTCAAGTGACCCGCACTTTTTTCCTCAAACACTGATTTATGAAGAACATTCATGCCAAATGTGATGCTTGTATCACCAAGTGAAGGATTGTTTCAGTTATCTGCTGCACTAGAACTCTCCCCACTAAAAGCTTTTTGCTACAGCCGGCAGGAACCAGACCGCAGAAGAAGCACCCTCGCTGACCTTGACCCCGAGGCCGGCCGGGGTCAGCTGCTGGTTGTTGCGTTCATTGAGACCGTCCTCCCCCATCAGAGACGTGAGGTGCTGCAGACAGTCAGCGTGACCGTGAGACGCCGAGATGTGGAGAAGATTGTTGCCGTCCTCATCTCTGATCAGCTCCAGATTATCAGCTGCCAGGTGAGGCTGAAAAGAGGAGGAGGATCAGGAGGAGGAGACAGAGGACCAGCAGGAGGAGAAACAGGAAGAGGAGACAGAGGACCAGCAAGAGGAGAAACAGGAGGAGGAGACAGAGGACCAGCAGGAGGAGAAACAGGAGGAGGAGACAGAGGACCAGCAGGAGGAGAAACAGGAAGAGGAGACAGAGGACCAGCAAGAGGAGAAACAGGAGGAGGAGACAGAGGACCAGCAGGAGGAGAAACAGGAAGAGGAGACAGAGGACCAGCAAGAGGAGAAACAGGAGGAGGAGACAGAGGACCAGCAGGAGGAGAAACAGGAAGAGGAGACAGAGGACCAGCAGGAGGAGAAACAGGAAGAGGAGACAGAGGACCAGCAGGAGGAGAAACAGGAGGAGGAGACAGAGGACCAGCAGGAGGAGAAACAGGAAGAGGAGACAGAGGACCAGCAGGAGGAGAAACAGGAAGAGGAGACAGAGGACCAGCAGGAGGAGACAGAAGACCAGCAGGAGGAGAAACACAAGCAGGAGGAGCAGAGAGAGACCCAGCAGAAGGAGGAGAAAGAGGAGCAGCAACAAGAGAAGAAGAACAAAAGGCAGAAGGTCCAGAAGGTGGGAGTGACAGAGGATGATAAGAAAGAAATGAAGAAAAGAGGGAAAGAAAGGAGGGATTTTTATTTGTTATGATTGTATAGTAATGTGCAAAAGTTTTATGTACTTTAGAGGGTTTTTCTTTCATCTGTAGTACCAAATACATTGTTATCATCATCATCATCATCATTAAATAAAGAGGAAAACAAAGTGCTGACCAGCAGTGAGATCTGTCCTTCTCTGATAATGTTGATGATGTTCTGGTTCTTCTTCGTCTCCTCGTCTACTTCCCCTCCGGCACTTCCAAACCCTCTCTGGGAGCCTCCTCCTCCTGGTCCAGAGGTCCAGGGATTGGATCCATCCTGCCGGCTCATGCTGCCACCCGGCAGAGGGAACATCAGTCCTAAACCTCCTGGAGGCTCCACACCCGGCCTCTGGCTCTGGGAATCTGGATAGACCCGAGCTGACAGCAACTTGTCTGCAAATCAAACATTTCACACATCACCTTCCACACCAGTGTTCCTGAACGCTGTTATCTGCAGATTAATTCCAGAAGAACCTTCACCTGCTCTGTGGTGACGTTTGCATCCACCACAAACATCGAGACAATACTTTTAGGACAAACCTGCATCTGAGAAAGACGAGAGGGAGGAGGAACAGCTGAGGAGACCAGAGGACAGCAGTTCAGGCTGGTATCCTCCTCCAGCAGGGGAGCGGTGGAGGTGGTGGAGGTCTGGATCCATGGACTTAGATTTCCTCAGGTCAGACCATTTCACAGGAGACAGCACACAATACTGCAGAAAAGACATACAACAGAACAGAGCATTCATTATGGAGGAAGCAGAGAGGACGGAGGAAGATGATGGAAGGAGGACAGAAGCTAAAGAAGCTGACAGAGCAGAGGTCTATGAGGGACTGAGGATAGACACCAGAGGCCAGCGATGGAGAGTGGCCAGAGGCCAATGAAAAAGAGTGGCCAGAGGGCAACAGCTAAACAATGGAGAGAGGCCAGAAGCCAACGAAAGAGAGAGGCCAGAAGCCAACAGGCCTATGTAGGAGGAAGGATAGAGACCAGAGAAGGAAAGAGGTCAGAGACAAGCAAAGGAGAGAGGCCAAAGGCTAAAGAAACAAAGAGAGCACAGAGTATGAGAAAGGGAGGATAGAAGCCTGTGAAGGAAAGTGGATGGAGGACAGAGATCAAAAAGGAGGTAAGACAGAGGTCTATGAAGGATGGAGGACAGGGGATATCTGTGGAGGTTGTTAAGAAATCGGTCTGTTTTTACTGGTGTTTGTGAGCTGCTGCTGCCCAGACTCAGAGACTCGTTGTGAACCAGTGTGGCACTCTTCCTATTTCTCTCCAGGGTCCCTCCTCCCAGACTGTTGCCCGACACCGAGCGCTTGTCGTGAGGGACACGAGGCAGCGTGGACATCTGCTGACTGGACTTGATATAAGGCACATCCAGGATTTCATCCATGTCAAGATCATAGTGCTCCAGCTCCCCAAACAGGACCTGAGGGTTGGCATTTCCAACAACACCAACACTGCTGCCGGCCAGACCTTTGACCTTTACCCCCAAGCCTTCAAAGGAGGACGTAGGTTTGCCAGAGCCAGCGTCATCCTTGCTGCCCTCACCCGTCTCCCCCAGGTCCAGCCCCTGTTGCTGGTCTTTGTCATGGGTGTCGGAGTTGGTGGTCTCTGGCTGGTGTTTAAGGGGCGATACTCTTTTCACGGGCCGGAACTTGCTGTGGACCTCCACGAGCCCTGTGGGTTTGATTCCCCCTCCGCTGTGGGAGGAAACACCACGACTCCAGTTGATGGCGGGAGCTGCAGCAGGAGGAGCATAGTTTTAACATCATGACAGTTTAACCGGTTTGATATTGCTTCAAAGGGTTGAAGATACTGTGAAAGAGAACATGGAGCACGTTTTAACTCTCACCTACAGTGTTGACACTGATTTGATCGAAAATACAGTCAAATTTAATGCTCCAACATACATAGAAGAAAACTTTCAGGGTGAAAAGTCATCTTTGGTGTTCAGCTTACAGAGATACATGATCCTTCAGAGTTCTTTCACTGAACCAATAAATTAAATTATTGTTTTTTTATTTTTACTTGTGATCCCTCCCACAACTAGAACTGGTCATACAAGGATTGGCTGAAACGTTCCACCTCCTACGTGAATATTTCAACAACAAGGGAGATCCTCAAATGGATCTCATATCTGCTTAAAGAGTGGAATGTTCTCTGTCAGGCAGTGCCATTACTTTTCCACGTAGTCACCTTCTAGTTACTGCCAACGTCGGACACGTTTTTGCGTCTTGTCAGTGAAGAAATAAGGTGTCATTAGTGGAACAGTGTCTCCTCCAGCTCTTTCAGTTTGGGGAAAAAGAAGATGGAAGGTGTGAGATCCGGACTTTACAGCGAGTGTGGTCAGATTTCAACTCGTGTGTGGTCAACCATTTTCATGCTGAAGAACTGCTTCTTTTGCAGGAAAAACCTGCTTCAACCGTGTGCGCAGCTTTTGCAAAGTGTCCACACATCGCTCGGAGCGGCCACTGTCGCCGTGGACTACGCCATCGCTCCTGCACTCAATGCTGTGCATCTGTGGCTGCTATGGGGCAGCCACACATGCAAACTATGCTAGTTTGAGAAATCCTGTGAGTTATACTCCGGTGCAGCTTATTCACTGAAAAATCAAATGTTGGTTGCTGTTGTGATGACGAAGAAGAACAAGAAGATTAAAAAGTTGATAATACTTGGGGGGAAGAAAAGGTGCAACTGATACTCCTTTGCAACATATGTGTCTTTTTTACATTTGCGATATACCACGGTGTGGAAAGTACAGTACGTCAGTAAAACAAATGTTTTTTCTCCATCATCCGTTTCTTGAAGGTTTAACTAAAGCAGCTTGTCTTTGTTAACGGTAAGCGTCAGATGTTCTTTTTCATCGTGCATTCGGCCAGTAAATATCATGACTTGCGTATTCTCCAGTCATTAGTTCAGTTCTGTAAAAACTGTGAACTCCTGAGAATGAAACGGGTTTGGAATGTTTGCCAGCTTCAATGTTTGCCAGCTCCAGATGCTCCATGTTCAGTTTCACCGAGAACTCTGTAGGCACAGAGAATAAAAACCTGGTCTGTCTTCAGCCTGACCATCGCTCCTCCTAGACAGCTCTGGGATACTCTTCAGAGACGTCACCGAATACTGCGAGAGCAACAATAAACACAAAAACGTGTGAGGGAGCAGGCAGGCACACCCTGGACACGCGCGCGCGCGCACACACACACACACACACACACACACACACACACACACACACACACACACACACACACACACACACACACACACACACACACACACACACACACACAGGAGAACACTGGATCTGGACTAACCAGAGACCATCTTCTTAAGATGAAGCACTTCAGGACTAATCTTCAGGATTAACCACGAAGAAATAAAATTTTGCCACCTGAAGGCGTCAGTCTGTGATTTATTGCACGCGTGTTTGTACGAACCACTGAATCATCAGAGAAGTCGATCTCGTCCAAGTCCAGGTACTCAGGAGCCTCCATGTTCACATGGCATCATGAGACGCACCAGCAGCTGCCAACAACAAGATGAGCATCACTCACCACCTTCAAAAAGGCCCCGCCCACCATCTCAGGAAGAAACCTCCAGTAGACCACACTGAGCGTGGTGACCACCTGACTTGACCACATCAATGAAAGGCAGGTGTCTAAAAGGACAACCATGAGGTGAAGGACAAAAATCCCAGCTAAACCTAGGAATGGGTTCTCCACTTCAGGATGTGAAAGCACACGGGCCAAAATGATCTGAAATAGTCCAAAGTACAGAAGACTCACTCAGGAAAGAATTCACAAATGTTCAAGGCGTTTTTCCCTGAGCTAGAGTTTGAAATCTCCAACCCTCCCAAGTGTTTTGAATGCAGCATACGCATTGTAGCTTGGAGCTTGGTTAACTAAAGCTAATTGGGATATGCACTGTAATATGTAGTTTGGTTAGCTAAAACTAATGGGAATATGCATTGTAGCTTTGAGCTAGGTGAGTTAAAGCTAACAGAGATATGCATCATAGCTTTGAGCTAGGTGAATTAAAGCTAACAAGGATCTGCATCGTAGCTTTGAGCTAGGTGAGTTGAAGCTAACAGGGATCTGCATCGTAGCTTTGAGCTAGGTGAGTTAAAATTTACAGGCCTATGCACCGTAGCTTCAAGCTAGGGGAGGTAAAACCAATGATATGTAGTTAGCTAAAACTAATGGGAATATGCATTGTAGCTTTGAGTGAGGTGAGTTAAAGCTAACAAGGATATGCATTGTAGCTTCAAGCTAGGGGAGGTAAAACCAATGATATGTAGTTTGGTTAGCTAAAACTAATGGGAATATGCATCGTAGCTTTGAGCTAGGTGAGTTAAAGCTAACAGGGATCTGCATCGTAGCTTTGAGCTAGGTGAGTTGAAGCTAACAGGGATCTGCATCGTAGCTTTAAGCTAGGTGAGTTAAAGCTAACAGGGATCTGCATCGTAGCTTTGAGCTAGGTGAGTTAAAGCTAACAGGGATCTGCATCGTAGCTTTGAGCTAGGTGAGTTAAAGCTAACAGGGATCTGCATCGTAGCTTTGAGCTAGGTGAGTTAAAGCTAACAGGGATCTGCATCGTAGCTTTGAGCTAGGTGAGTTAAAGCAAACAGGGATCTGCATCGTAGCTTTGAGCTAGGTGAGTTAAAGCAAACAGGGATCTGCATCGTAGCTTTGAGCTAGGTGAGTTAAAGCTAACAGGGATCTGCATCGTAGCTTTGAGCTAGGTGAGTTAAAGCTAACAGGGATCTGCATCGTAGCTTTGAGCTAGGTGAGTTAAAGCTAACAGGGATCTGCATCGTAGCTTTGAGCTAGGTGAGTTAAAGCTAACAGGGATCTGCATCGTAGCTTTGAGCTAGGTGAGTTAATGCAAACAGGGATCTGCATCGTAGCTTTGAGCTAGGTGAGTTAATGCAAACAGGGATCTGCATCGTAGCTTTGAGCTAGGTGAGTTAAAGCAAACAGGGATCTGCATCGTAGCTTTGAGCTAGGTGAGTTAAAGCTAACAGGGATCTGCATCGTAGCTTTGAGCTAGGTGAGTTAAAGCAAACAGGGATCTGCATCGTAGCTTTGAGCTAGGTGAGTTAAAGCTAACAGGGATCTGCATCGTAGCTTTGAGCTAGGTGAGTTAAAACTAACAGGCCTATGCATTGTAGCTTTGAGCTAGGTTAGCTAAAACTAACAGGCCTATGCATTGTAGCTTCAAGCTAGGGTAGCTAAAGCTAACAGATTTATGCATTATAGCTTTGAGCTAGGTGTGCTAAAACTAACAGGTCTGTGCATTGTAGCTTTGAGCTAGGTGTGCTAAAACTAACAGGTCTAGGCATTGTAGTTTTGAGCTAGGTGTGCTAAAGCTAACAGGGCCATCTATTTTAGATGGGAGCTAACTACAGCGAGCAGCAGGTTTGTTCTCTTTTATGATAAAGAAGAAAACAGACATCTTTATAATCTTTTAACGTTGGACAAACGCATGAACAGATGTTCAAAAATGGTCCAAACTAGAGATCTGTGAGCTTGCTCATAAACTGATTCTGGAGCAGACGCAGGAACATAAACCATGTTAAATACCTCCTTGTCCTCAGTATTCCGGTCACTTCTCTCCTTGCTTTAAAGTGTAAAGTGAAAAGTTTCAGTCCTTTTGTTCCAATAAATAAAATCTCAGTAACATTATGTTCAAAGCGCTGAGTTTCCATACAAAAGAGAAGTTTCTCTTTCTTTCTTTTTTTTTTTAACACAACAAAACCTCTGATTGCACCTTTGAGAAAACGTCTCATCCGAGTTTGTTGATAACAAGTTTGGCCCCGAAGCCACATGACCAGAAAAAATAGTCTGCTTTCTTTTTCCTTCCCGGCAACCAAACAGGAAAGCAATCCCAAAACAAAAACGCTGTTTTCACACACAATCAGTAATTCTGCTGAATATTATCTGCTGTTCAGTCTGTTTCTGAGAGTGTTGCTAAAGATTTAATCAACTTTTTCAGTTCTACACTTAAACAAGTGCCAAAGAGTCAGTGGAAGAAGTAAAAAAAAAAAAAAAAAAAAAAAAAAAAAATCAAAAAGATTTAAAAAGACAACTTCAAAGGCTAAAAGAAAAAAAAACTGTGCAGAAGATTAAATACAACTTACTGATGTGTTTAGTGCTGAAATAATTAGTCAATGAATCCATGAAAAAAAATGACATTATCAAGAAAAACAGTTCTGGTTCCAGCTTAAGAGGATTTTGTTTCAAAAACATTCCATAAACTTCCCTATAAATTCTATAAATGTCAGCTCACATACCTACAGAGCCAAAGAATCTCACAGGCGTCATCCGTGAGGCACGAAAGAAAACTCTCCCATTCAAACGTGTGCCTGATAACCACAAAAACATGGTACGAATATTTGTGGGGTTCAACTGGAACTCCTGTTTTCAAATGTGTTTCCATGTTTGACTGCCGCAGCTTAGCTCCATAACAGCCGTTCATTTCTTGACTAAAGCATGAAATTTTGCACACATATTGGAAATGAACTAATGCTTATTTTCAGATGTAGAGGCATCCTGAAGCTGACCTCAAATGACCTGCAGGGGTCAATAAAGAAATACACAGGGGTCAAAATTTAAACATTCCAATCATATTGATATTATTTGTCTGATCATCATGATTCCAAAAAGGTATAATTAGGATTGAATGTTATAGATTTACAGTGTTAAAAACAGCAGTTTGTACAGGCGTCAACAGTTAAAGTTGTTCCAATTTTGGTAAAAAAGTGATGCAAATTATTGGTTGAGTTAATGGATTAAAAAGGAATAGTTTGGACCATGTATCATGCTCAGTTATATTACAGGGTAACATATGTCACATGAAAATTCAGTAAGGTATATCTTATATATTATATTCCAATTCTAAGGTGGAACTATGCTAGTATAAGTATATAATATACAAACAGTATATGGAACATATGTCACATGTCATAGAATCCAATGGACCTCGACAGTGTTTGATGTTTACTTTGGAGACCAAACATTCAACACAAACAAAACTATTCCATTTATTAATCCTGTTAGCTCAACCAATAATGTGAATCACTTTATTGCCAAAATTGGTGCAACTTTATTTTCTGACCCCTGTACAAACTGAAATGGACCTTTGTCACCATTCTTGCTGTTTTTAGCCTGTAACTCTAGAATATTTAGTCAAAGATAGTCTGAACTATAACTTTTTGGCGTCGTTATGATTAGACAAATAATATGATATACCTTCCAACATGACGTGAACTTTTTCTGTGATTTATTTTATTTACAGTTTTTAAAAGGTTGTACATATGATACGTTAGTTCACCCAGCTTCGATAAAACTGTTCAAATCGTCTCATCCATAATTTAAGTAATAAAACATGACGTGTTTATTATTATTTTTAATATTTTTTTAGTGTTTAAGCCTTTAGCTAATCAGCAGCATCTTCACAAGCTAACGTGGAAGCTAACACAAAATTACTAAGTACAAAGACGCTCACGAAACATTTTCTACCGGACACGGAGAAGACTAACGCTCGGTTTTACCGCACGGTACCTTGACGAAATCCCGGAGAAAACAAGCAGCTTTACGAGCTAAAGGCAGCTAGCGGAGCCGCTAGCTGGATCCAGCTGTGTTTTTTTCCTTCAGTCCTGTAAAGCACAAAGACTGACGACAAAGACAGGATCAGCGACAGAGCGCTCACTCCACCCAATATTCGTGTGAAGGGGAAAAAACATCTCAACAACGTACATTCGATTAACCTACATGTTTTAATCCCGCCGGTGTTTAACCAGTAGGATCATTTATAGATAGCACAATAACTATATAACTATAATCCAGTTCATGCAACAACAACATCAACAAATCTGATATCTCGATTTTTTTTTAAACTTAATAGAAAACTTGGAGAAACTTTAAATTATTATTATTGGTAATTTTATGAGCAATTCGTGAAAAAACACTTCCGGTTTCAGTGTGGATATTCCTCGTGTCCCGTTTAACGTTATAATCGTCAAATTTTAACGTTAATTACATTTATTTATGTTATTTTACAGTTCACACACTGCGCCACGCCCATTTACTCCGGCTGAACGTCATTAGTGTTTCTGGAAGCCGATTGGTTGTTTCAATAGACGATCTTTGCCGAAGGCAGCTGCTGCTGACCACAAAAATATACATTGACAAAAAAAAAAAAAAAAAAATCCAGTCACGTGTTTTTATATATTAGTAGTAGTAGTAGTAGTACTAGTAGTAGTATTAATGGCTTTTTTGTCAATCTAATTGCATTTGTAGCTAAATATTTGGGCAAGAAAATAAAGACAAATAACAGTTAACAACCTGTCAATGTATTAACAATTTTATTATTATGTTAGAAAACTTACATTAAATATTTTAGAAAAATGTCTTTTTCTCTTACACCCCCCCCGCCCCCCCCCCCCCCCCCCCCCCCCCCCCGCGCGCTCCACCTTGGAGCTGTGACGGGTGAAGCAAAGCACACACACACCCACTCTCCACTAGATGGCACCATCAAAGTATTTCAAGGTTGCTGAAATGTTGAAATTTAGTTTAGTTCGAGAACATTTAAGCTTTTTTTTTTTTCCCCGCAACCCGATCCCGGATAAGCGGTTGAAGATGAGTGAGTGAGTGAGTGAGTGAGTGAGTGAGTGTGGTTTATCCACAAAATAACTTGAACACATCAGTTTGGAAAATGTGAGTGATCAATTTTTACACTTTGCTAACATTTGATAAATTACACAATTAAATTCTTAATGCAAAATCATAATAATAATAATTTTGCAGCTGTAATATATTCACACACAACATGACAGTTTTCATTCAAGCAAATTTTATTAATATACTATAACTGCATGTTCATAACAAGTCAGGTAAAAATACACACTGAGCTCTGGACAAGTGTCATTTATGGGTCAGTTCATTTTGGAGACACTCAGTGGAATGGAACAAAATCCATATTATAAAGCATCTGTGGACTAGGGGTGGGGGGGTCCCCTCTGTCCCTCTGGTCCTATTCATTTAACATTTTTGTTGGATCCGATCAGCTGGTGAAGCCGAGAGATTCATCTGACACTTGGACTATTTTCCTGTCGTTTTTGAGTTCATGAAAAATGAGTTTTATCAGTTCTTATGTCAACATTCACAAACAGTAAAAACTATTTCTTCTTTGTGTTCTGAAACAATTCTGGCTTCGTCTTCGAGTTTCGTTTGGAAATATCAGCTCAGCTTCTGCAAAAAACAGTAAGAAACAACATAATCAATCACTGATCGACAGTATTAATGAGAGACAGAGAATGTTTAATGCTGTTACTTTTCCAGGTTATTTATTGAATAACTTTGTTTTGTTTCTTACTGAAGTTTAAGAACTTTAATTATAAAATGACACACAAACAGTTTAATTTCACAGCAGCAGGAAATCGAACTGTTGATCACAGCGATCAGATTTGAACCAATCAACTGATGGAGGTGAAATATTCACTGAGGACACAGCTGCATCTCAAAAACTAGATAACATGGAAAAGGTTAATATTTTTGTCAATTATTTCAGAAAGTGAAAAGTTTTTACATATTCAAGACTCATGACACATAAACTAAAATGTTTCAAGCAGTTTATTTTATTTTAATTTTGATAATTGAGGCCTACACTTCCAAAGTCAGAAAATGTGTCTCCAAATATTAGAACATTTTATAAGATCAACCATCTATCCATCCATCCATCCATCCATCCATCCATTTTCTTTCGCTTCATCAGAGGTCGGGTCGCGGGGGCAGCAGCTCAAGCAAAGCCGCCCAGACCTCCCGATCCACACACACCTCCCCCAGCTCCTCCGGGGGAAGCCCAAGGCATTCCCAAGCCAGCCGAGAGACGTAGTCCCTCCAGCATGTCCTGGGTCTTCCCCGGGGCCTCCTCCCAATGGGATGTGCTCGGAACACCTCTCCAGCGAGGCATCCAGGGGGCATCTGGAAAAGATGCCCGAGCCACCTCAACTGACTCCTTTCAACGTGGAGGAGCAGCGGCTCGACTCCGAGCTCCTCCCGAGTGACCGAGCTCCTCACCCTATCTCTAAGGGAGTGCCCAGCCACCCTGCAGAGGAAACTCATCTCGGCCGCTTGTACTCGCGATCTTGTTCTTTCGGTCATGAGCCAAATCTCATGACCATAGGTGAGGATCGGAACATAGATCGATCGGTAAATCGAGAGCTTTGCCCCTCTGCTCAGCTCTCTCTTCACCACGACGGTCCAATACAGCGACCGCATCACTGCAGATGCTGCACCGATCCATCTGTCGATCTCACGCTCAATCCGCCCCTCTCTCGTGAACAAGACCCCAAGATAATTAAACTCCTCCACTTGAGGCAAGGACACTCCACCGACCTAAAGAGGGCAAAGCACCTTTTTTTTCCCAGTCAAGAACCATGGCCTCGGATTTGGAGGTGCTGATTTTCATCCCGGACGCTTTACACTCAGCTGCAAACCGCCCCAGTGCACGCTGAAGGTCCTGATTTAACGAAGCCAACAGAACTACATCGTCTGCAAACAGCAGAAACGAGATTCTGTGGTTCCCAAACCGGACCCCCACTACACCCTGACTGCACCTAGAAATTCTGTCCATAAAGGTAATGAACAGAACAAAGGGCAGCCCTGGCAGAGGCCAACGTGCACTGGAAATAGGTTTGACTTACTACCGGCAATGCGAACCAAGCTCCTGCTGCGGCCGTACAGGGACCTGATAGCCCTTAGCAAAAGACCCCGGAACCCGTACTACCGGAGCACCCCCCCACAGGGCGCTTTGAGGGACACGGTCAAACGCCTTCTCCAAATCCACAAAACACATGTGGACTGGTTGGGCGAAATCCCATGAATCCTCGAGCACCCGATAGAGGGTGTAGAGCTGGTCCAGTGTGCTGCGACCAGGACGAAAACCACACTGCTCCTCCTGAATCCGAGGTTCGACTATCGGTCGAATCCTCCTCTCCATTACTCTGGAATAGACCTTACCGGGGAGGCTGAGGAGTGTGATTCCCCTATAGTTGGAACACACCCTCCGGCCCCCCTTCTTAAACAGAGGGACCACCAGCCCAGTCTGCCAATCCAGAGGCACTGCCCCAGACCGCCACACGATGTTGCAGAGATGTGTCAACCAAGACAGTCCCACAACATCCAGAGACTTAAGGTACTCTGGATGAATTTCATCCACCCCAGGGGCCTTGCCACTGAGGAGCTTTCTGACCACCTAGGTGACTTCGGCCTGGGTAATGGATGAGTCCGCCTCTGAGTCCCCCATCTCATCTTCATCTTCAGAAGACGTGACGATGGGATTGAGGAGATCCTCGAAGTATTCTTTCCACCTCCCAACAACATCCCCAGTGAGGGTCACCAGCTCCCCACCTGCACCACAGACAGTGTTGGTGGGGAGCTGCTTCCGCCTCCGGAGGTGTCGGACGGGTTGCCAGAATTTCTTTGACGCCAACCGATAGTCCTCCTCCATGGCCTTCCTGAACTCCTCCCAGACCCGAGTTTTTGCCTCTGCGACCACACAGGCTGCAGCACGCTTGGCCTGCCGGTACCTGTCAGCTGCCTCCGGGGTCCCACCTGCCAACAAAGGCAAGTAGGACTCCTTCTTCAGCTTGACGGCATCCCTTACTTCCGGCGTCCACCACTGGGTTCGGGGATTGCCGCCGCAACAGTCACCAGAGACCCTGCGACCACAGCTACGCTCGGCCACATTGACAATGGAGGTGGAGAACATGTTGCACTCGGACTCCATGTCTCCAACCTCCCCCGGAGGTGGGAGTTGCAGACCTCGCTGACAGAGGGTTCTGCCAGTCATTCCCAGCCTACCCTCATGATACGTTTGGGCCTGCCAGGTCTGACCGGCTTCCTCCCCTCCCAGAGGATCCAACTCAACACCAGGTGGTGATTGGTCGACAGCTCAGCTCCTCTCTTCACCCGAGTGTCGGAGACATGTGGCCGAAGGTCAGATGATACGACCACAAAGTCGATCACTGACCTCTGGCTCAGGGTGTCCTGGTTCCACGTGCACTTATGGACACCTTTGTGCTCGAATATGGTGTTCGTGATGGACAAACTGTGGCTAGCACAGAAATCCAACAACTGAACACCACTCAGATTCAGATTGTGGAGACCATGCTTCCTGATCACCCCCCTCCATCCCGTCTCATTTCATAAGATCAACCAAAAAAAAAAAATGCAATTATAATACAGAAATGTTAAACTTTTGAAAAATATGTTAATTTGTGCCCTCAATACTTGGTTTGGGCTCCTATAGAATGAATTAGTGGATCAGTGCCGTGCAGAGGTGATCAGCGTACTGAGGTGTTCTGGAAGAGCAGGTGACTTTGATAGCGGCCTTTTTCTCATCTGAATTGTTGGACTGGTGTCTCACATCTTCCTCTTGACAAAACATCAAAGAGAAACTCTGGGAGTCATCCACTTGGCCAATCACGTAATTACTGAATTAAATTTTTTGAGTAATCTAACTGGCTCCCTCAAGTTCTTGAATTGGCTTTGTTTGACAATCTTCTCAAGGCCTCTTGTTGCTTGTGCGTCTTTTCAGACCACATCTTTCCTTTCCAGGTAACTTTCCAGCCGGCCTTTGAGCAGTGACCTTCTGTGGTTTACCCTCCTTGTGGACAGAGTCTGAGTGTCTTCTGGACAACTGTCAAGTCAGCAGTCTTACCCCTGATTGCAGTTGTGCGTAGTGAACCAGACAGAGAGATTCATGGTATTTACACTGCAGAATTACTGAGTTGTTAAAACTCAATATGAAATATTTTAATATTCTCAGATGTTTTTGTTTTTGTAGTTTTTGGCGAACAATGCCATAATTGTCAAAATTTAAAAATGTTTTAAACACTTTAGTTTACAGTGCATCCAGAAAGTATTCACAGCGATTAACTTGTTCCACATTGTTCCAAAATTGATTAAATGAATTTGTTCTCCAAACGTCTACACACAGTACCCCATAATGACAATGTGAAAAGATTTTTTACTTTTAGATTTTTGAAAATTTATTAAAATAAAAAAATTATACATCACAAAGACAAGATATTTAATGTTAAAACTGATAAACTTTTTTGTTTTTGTGCAAATATTTGCTCATTTGGAAATGGATGCCTGCAACACGTTTCAAAAAAGTTGGGACAGTGGTATGTTTACCACTGTGTTACATCACCTTTCCTTCTAACAACACTCAATAATTAGAGACGCTTGAATCTTCGACTGGACTGGGTTGCTTGATGCGAGGACGTTTCGCTTCAAATCGCAGAAGCTTCCTCAGCTAAAATTCTTGCTCTGGTAGTCTGACTTCTGTCTTGACTCTTGTAAACAGAAGCCACAAAAGCTGGAGTTTTAAATCTAAACAGACCCCTCCTACCGAGAGGCCAACTGCTATAGGCTGGTGACTAAACAATAGCTCTAGTTAGCACCTATTGTGCTGTAGTAGAGCTAGAGCTATTGTTTAGTCACCAGCCTATAGCAGTCGGCCTCTTGGTAGGGGGAGGTGATGGTCTAGTGGTTAAGGCGTTGGGCTTGAGACCAGAAGATCCTCGGTTCAAATCCCAGCCTGACTGGAAAATCACTAAAGGCCCTTGGGCAAGGTCTTTAATCCCCTATTGCTCCCAGTGTGTAGTGAGCACCTTGTATGGCAACACCCTGACATCGGGGTGAATGTGAGGCATTATTGTAAAGCGCTTTGAGCGTCTGATGCAGATGGAAAAGCGCTATATAAATGCAGTCCATTTGTAACACGTGCAGAATGTGGCTTAACATTGTCTTGCTGAAATAAGCAGGGACGTCCCTGAAAAAGACACTGCTTGGATGGCAGCATGTGTTGCTCCAAAACCTGGATGTACCTTTCAGCATTGATGGTGCCATCACAGATGTGTAAGTTGCTCATGCCATGGGCACTAACACACCCCCATACCATCACAGATGCTGGCTTTTGAACTTTGCACTGGTAACAATCTGGATGGTCTTTTTCCTCTTTTGACCAGAGGACACGACGTCCATGATTTCCAAAAACAATGTGATATGTGGACTCATCAGACCACAGCACACTTTTCCACTTTGCGTCTGTCCATTTCAAATGAGCTCAGGCCCACAGAAGGCGGCGGTGTTTCTGGATGTTGTTGATGTATGACTTTCACTTTGCATGGTAGAGTTTTAACTTGCACTTGTAGCTGTAGCGATGAACTGTGTTAACTGACAATGGTTTTCTGAAATGTTCCTGAGCCCACACAGTAAGATCCTTTACACAATGATGTCGGTCTTTAATGCAGTGCTGCCTGAGGGGATCGAAGGTCACGGGCATTCAATGTTGTTTTTCGGCCTTGCTGCTTACGTGTAGAAAGTTCTCCAGATTCTCTGAATCTTCTGATTATATTAAGGACTGTAGATGATGGAATCCCTAAATTCCTTGCAACTGAACATTGAGAAACATTGTTCTTAAACTGTTGGACTATTTTTTCACACAGTTGTTCACAAAGTGGTGATCCTCGCCCCATCTTTGCTTGTGAATGACTGAGACTTTTGGGGATGTTCCTTTTATACCCAATCATGACACTCACCTGTTTCCATTTAGGTGTTCTTGGAGCATTCATCAACTTTCCCAGACTTTTGTTGCCCTGTCCCAACTTTTTTGAAATGTGTTACAGTCATCCATTTCAAAATGAACAAATATTTGCACAAAAACAATAAAGTTTAGCAGTTTGAACATTAAACATCTTGTCTTTGTGGTGTATTCAATTGAATATAGGTTGAAGAGGATTTGCAAATCATTGTATTCTGTTTTTATTTACATTTTACACAACGTCCCAACTTCATTGGAATTGGTGTTGTAAAAGAAACTGGACACTGTAAGATGGTGGCAGGAGAGAGTGTAGCTAGGATGGCATAGGATGGTGGTTTATAGAATGACTTTAGAGGTGAAGAAGAAGAGTGAGAGCTCAACAAAGGATCAGATGGTGGAAGCGGAAGGAGGAAGACTGCTGTGAAATTCATTGAGCAGGTGAGAGAGGCACTGGATGGAGGGAAATAAATTTTGGACAACTGGAAAAGTACTGCAGATGTGGTGAGGGAGACAGCTAGGAAGGTCCTAGATGTTTCATCTGGGCAGTGGAAGGAAGACAAGGAGACTTGGTGGTGGAACAAAGATGTTCAGGAAAATATAAGAAGAAAGGGGTTGGTGAAAAAGAAATGGTGTATAGCGAAAAGCATATTGCGAGCTGTACAAGAAGTTGAATAGTAAGAAAGGAGAAAAGGACGTGTACGAATTGGCTAGACAAAGGGACAGAGCTAAAAAGGTTGTGCAGCACATTAGGGTGGTAAAAGATCAATCAATCAATTTTTTTTATATAGCGCCAAATCACAACAAACAGTTGCCCCAAGGCGCTTTATATTGTAAGGCAAGGCCATACAATAATTATGTAAAACCCCAACGGTCAAAACGACCCCCTGTGAGCAAGCACTTGGCTACAGTGGGAAGGAAAAACTCCCTTTTAACAGGAAGAAACCTCCAGCAGAACCAGGCTCAGGGAGGGGCAGTCTTCTGCTGGGACTGGTTGGGGCTGAGGGAGAGAACCAGGAAAAAGACATGCTGTGGAGGGGAGCAGAGATCGATCACTAATGATTAAATGCAGAGTGGTGCATACAGAGCAAAAAGAGAAAGAAACAGTGCATCATGGGAACCCCCCAGCAGTCTACGTCTATAGCAGCATAACTAAGGGATGGTTCAGGGTCACCTGATCCAGCCCTAACTATAAGCTTTAGCAAAAAGGAAAGTTTTAAGCCTAATCTTAAAAGTAGAGAGGGTGTCTGTCTCCCTGATCTGAATTGGGAGCTGGTTCCACAGGAGAGGAGTCTGAAAGCTGAAGGCTCTGCCTCCCATTCTACTCTTACAAACCCTAGGAACTACAAGTAAGCCTGCAGTCTGAGAGCGAAGCGCTCTATTGGGGTGGTTGGATCCTCTTGCTTGCCTCTACTGGTGGTTGGCTCTCACTGCGGTATTGTATCACTTCCTGTTCCGGAGCACAGCGGTGTTTTTCTGTATCTGTTAGCTGTTTAATCTGCGCAGTTAGATTGATCTAGTTATCTAGATTACGATTTGTTTCCCAGTGTAATCTTTACGTGCCTTAACTAAAGCACTCCTTCTGCTGAATCACCTCTAAATTATTTACACATTATTCACTTTGCGTGTTTTTAGGAATCCGCTAGCTTAGCGTAGCTACTAGCTCTTAGCCGATTTAGCATGGCGGCTTCTCCTGTCTCTCCCGCACTTTTCTGCTCTGGGTGTGAAATGTTTAGTTATTCCTCGGCCTCCTTTAGCAGTAACGGTACTTGTAATAAGTGTAGCTTATTCGTAGCTTTGGAGGCCAGGCTGGGCGAATTGGAGACTCGGCTCCGCACCGTGGAAAATTCTACAGCTAGCCAGGCCCCTGTAGTCGGTGCGGACCAAGGTAGCTTAGCCGCCGTTAGTTCCCCTCTGGCAGATCCCGAGCAGCCGGGAAAGCAGGCTGACTGGGTGACTGTGAGGAGGAAGCGTAGCCCTAAACAGAAGCCCCGTGTACACCGCCAACCCGTTCACATCTCTAACCGTTTTTCCCCACTCGACGACACACCCGCCGAGGATCAAACTCTGGTTATTGGCGACTCTGTTTTGAGAAATGTGACACCAGCAACCATAGTCAATTGTCTTCCGGGGGCCAGAGCAGGCGACATTGAAGGAAATTTGAAACTGCTGGCTAAGGCTAAGCGTAAATTTGGTAAGATTGTAATTCACGTCGGCAGTAATGACACCCGGTTACGCCAATCGGAGGTCACTAAAATTAACATTAAATCGGTGTGTAACTTTGCAAAAACAATGTCGGACTCTGTAGTTTTCTCTGGGCCCCTCCCCAATCGGACCGGGAGTGACATGTTTATCTTTTAAGACAAGATGGGACCTGATTATTCAAAACCTTATAAGTAAGAAGAAGAATTTTAAATTCTATTCTAGAATTAACAGGAAGCCAATGAAGAGAGGCCAATATGGGTGAGATATGCTCTCTCCTTCTTGTCCCCGTCAGTACTCTAGCTGCAGCATTTTGAATTAACTGAAGGCTTTTTAGGGAACTTTTAGGACAACCTGATAATAATGAATTACAATAGTCCAGCCTAGAGGAAATAAATGCATGAATTAGTTTTTCAGCATCACTCTGAGACAAGACCTTTCTGATTTTAGAGATATTGCGTAAATGCAAAAAAGCAGTCCTACATATTTGTTTAATATGTGCTTTGAATGACATATCCTGATCAAAAATGACTCCAAGATTTCTCACAGTATTACTAGAGGTCAGGGTAATGCCATCCAGAGTAAGGATCTGGTTAGACACCATGTTTCTAAGATTTGTGGGGCCAAGTACAATAACTTCAGTTTTATCTGAGTTTAAAAGCAGGAAATTAGAGGTCATCCATGTCTTATGTCTGTAAGACAATCCTGCAGTTTAGCTAATTGGTGTGTGTCCTCTGGCTTCATGGATAGATAAAGCTGGGTATCATCTGCGTAACAATGAAAATTTAAGCAATACCGTCTAATAATACTGCCTAAGGGAAGCATGTATAAAGTGAATAAAATTGGTCCTAGCACAGAACCTTGAGGAACTCCATAATTAACTTTAGTCTGTGAAGAAGATTCCCCATTTACATGAACAAATTGTAATCTATTAGACAAATATGATTCAAACCACCGCAGCGCAGTGCCTTTAATACCTATGGCATGCTCTAATCTCTGTAATAAAAGTTTATGGTCAACAGTATCAAAAGCAGCACTGGGGTCTAACAGAACAAGCACAGAGATGAGTCCACTGTCCGAGGCCATAAGAAGATCATTTGTAACCTTCACTAATGCTGTTTCTGTACTATGATGAATTCTAAAACCTGACTGAAACTCTTCAAATAGACCATTCCTCTGCAGATGATCAGTTAGCTGTTTTACAAGTACCCTTTCAAGAATTTTGAGAGAAAAGGAAGGTTGGAGATTGGCCTATAATTAGCTAAGATAGCTGGGTCAAGTGATGGCTTTTTAAGTAATGGTTTAATTACTGCCACCTTAAAAGCCTGTGGTACATAGCCAACTAACAAAGATAGATTGATCATATTTAAGATCAAAGCATTAAATAATGGTAGGGCTTCCTTGAGCAGCCTGGTAGGAATGGGGTCTAATAAACATGTTGATGGTTTGGATGAAGTAACTAATGAAAATAACTCAGACAGAACAATCGGAGAGAAAGAGTCTAACCAAATACCGGCATCACTGAAAGCAGCCAAAGATAACGATACGTCTTTGGGATGGTTATGAGTAATTTTTTCTCTAATAGTTAAAATTTTGTTAGCAAAGAAAGTCATGAAGTCATTACTAGTTAAAGTTAATGGAATACTCAGCTCAATAGAGCTCTGACTCTTTGTCAGCCTGGCTACAGTGCTGAAAAGAAACCTGGGGTTGTTCTTATTTTCTTCAATTAGTGATGAGTAGAAAGATGTCCTAGCTTTACGGAGGGCTTTTTTATAGAGCAACAGACTCTTTTTCCAGGCTAAGTGAAGATCTTCTAAATTAGTGAGACGCCATTTCCTCTCCAACTTACGGGTTATCTGCTTTAAGCTACAAGTTTGTGAGTTATACCACGGAGTCAGGCACTTCTGATTTAAAGCTCTCTTTTTTAGAGGAGCTACAGCATCCAAAGTTGTCTTCAATGAGGATGTAAAACTATTGACGAGATACTCTATCTTACTTACAGAGTTTAGGTAGCTACTCTGCACTGTGTTGGTATATGGCATTAGAGAACATAAAGAAGGAATCATTGTTGTATGGCTGGGGGGGCCTGGCTGCCGGTTTGTTTGTCATTTGGTTTCCTCCCAGGTGGCGTGCATTTGGGACTGAGTGGCTGTGTTGCTGAGGCTGTTAGGACTTCACCCTGATCACCTGCGACTCGTCAGGACTCACAGCTGAGGTGCATCTGGAGGGATTGGAGTATGTTGGCATTTAAGACTGAAGTGCACAGTGTGCATTTGCCAGAGACTCGACCTTGTGACCAGACGGGTGAGATCGTCGTCTCGGGAGCCATCTCATCAGCAGCGGACGCTGAGAATGTCCAGGTTTGATGCACGGTCTGTGAAAGAGGAGAGGGTGAGGTCTCACGCTCGTCAGCACACTTCCTGAGGTACGTTGGATTTTGTGACTAACAGTTATACAGTCAGTAAATGTGGTGTCCCTCACACCTTATTGTATTGAGCTGTATGTTAGTCATGTATCAGCTTCCACTGCAGTGGTGATTTGTGAACGAGATGTTCCATGCCTGCAGGTTGGAAGCTGATCAGTAATCAAGCCAGGAAGTGTTTGCTGTTTGTACACCTTTAAGTGTTCTGTGTGTAGAGTGTGGACTCACATAATGGTTCCTTCTTTCACAGACTCGGTTGTTGCGGCCACCTGGGGGGTGTCGGCGGGGTCCTTGGGTCCGAAACAGCTTCTGGCTCCGGACCATTAGCGCTGCTGGGAGCGCACCACGCCAGACCGCACTTTTTATTATTATTATGGTCACTGTTATGTATTAAATTCAGTTAGCCTTTGTACCGTGCTCTGCTTATTTCATACTGGGTCCTTCAAACGCTGGTCGGTTCTCCGAGCTGCGTCCGACACATAACAGTAGTCTCTGGCCTAACATCACGGACCCAGCGGTAGCAGAGACGGTAACGCGCCGGGAAGGCGGCAGCAGACGTTCAGTGGTTATCCGGATCAGTTGCGGGGCTCTCCGCCCGGAAGGTGCGTGTTTGAGAACCCATTACTAGATACTAATTTGTGCTCTCTTGCAGCCGTGTCCTGTGTTTGTGCCTTATCCGTGGGTCGTGGTGGAGTGTGACTGGCGACAGCTTCGTGTCACACTCCGACCGGATAAGAGGCTTAAACGGGAGCTGCAAGAGTGCGTTTGTAATGGGTTCACGCGCACGGCGGAGCTCTGTTAGCACGGGTCGCTGGGCTTCCTGTGCTACAGTCGTAGCCCCGTTTCCCCGGATAAAAGGTAACTACTGCGTCTGTTGTTTCAGCTCCGGCGTTATTTAGTTGAGCACATTTGGTTGTTGCACACAGCTGCGCACGAGGATGCAGCTCGTTTGTTTTTTGTCACCAAAGGGGGTTTTTCATTTTTTAGCACTCTGGTTCCCCCTTGTGTGCCTGAATCACGGTACCGTCAAGCTCTTGAGTAGGAACAGGTGTGTTCCATGTGGTTGAGCTTGACGGTATAACTCACTGATTTGTTTTGTGTTGGTTCATTTTGTGTGGGTGTTTTTTGAGTGGGTTTTTGTTTTTGTTGTCCACTGTTTGTCTGGGGGTGTGATCCTGCAGCCTTTGCTACACAAAAAAAGAAAAGGAAAGACGGGGACCCAAATAACTGTGTGTTGGTCTGTTTTTTTTTTTTGTTTCTTTTTGTTTCCCCCCTCCCCGGGGTTAGATGGAACGGTCCCCTGGGGGGTGATGGGGTGGTATTTGGGTTGTCTTTCTCTGTTTTTTGTTATGCCCTCTCTTCTCCTCTGACTCCAGCCGGGGGTGCCGTAGTGTCGGCATTGCTGGAGGGGTGCAGTTAGGTTGAGCTGGGCGTTTCCCAGGTGGCCTCTGCACCCGGGAGGGGAGGGGGGGGGGGTTTGGGGTTTTTGTTTTTTTTTTTCCTCCCCCAGTTTCCACCCTCAGGGTTTGACTGTGGTGTCCTCTGGGGGGGAAAAGGGCGTTGGGTCCATCTAGCCGTGGGCGGCCGGGGCTGGGTCCATTGGTCGTGTGGGGAGGCGTCTCCTGGGGTTGACGAGTGGTCCTCTGGGGGGCGCTGGTAGTCCCCATGGGTGACGGTGGATCCCAGAGGGACCTCGGCCGTGGTTATTACTCCTTGAGCTGGCGGGTGGCCCTCTGGGGGGTGTTGGTCCCTGCGTGTCGTTTGGGGGGGAGGAAGGGGGGGGTCTTTTGGCATTTTTGTTTGTGTGTTTACATGTGGGTTGTTTTTCTTTTCTCCCCTTCCCTGGGGTTTGATGGGACGGTCCCCTGGGGCGGGGGGGGGGATGTTTTGGTTGTCTTGTTTTGACTAATCACACGTTTGGTTAAAGGCTGACCGCACAGGTGTAGGAACTCCTGGCCACACCTGTGCTAAGACTGTTGGAACCAAGGGCAAATATGCAGCCAGTTCGGGCAGTCTGTTGGAGGACGAGCGCGGACGTGGTTTCCAGCCATGGTCCCTGGAGGGGGGTGTTTCTCCTGGGCCAGGTGTGTGTGGTCGCCGGGAGGCTTCCCGTGAGGGTGGGGTACTGTTGTATGGCTGGGGGGGCCTGGCTGCCGGTTTGTTTGTCATTTGGTTTCCTCCCAGGTGGCGTGCATTTGGGACTGAGTGGCTGTGTTGCTGAGGCTGTTAGGACTTCACCCTGATCACCTGCGACTCGTCAGGACTCACAGCTGAGGTGCATCTGGAGGGATTGGAGTATGTTGGCATTTAAGACTGAAGTGCACAGTGTGCATTTGCCAGAGACTCGACCTTGTGACCAGACGGGTGAGATCGTCGTCTCGGGAGCCATCTCATCAGCAGCGGACGCTGAGAATGTCCAGGTTTGATGCACGGTCTGTGAAAGAGGAGAGGGTGAGGTCTCACGCTCGTCAGCACACTTCCTGAGGTACGTTGGATTTTGTGACTAACAGTTATACAGTCAGTAAATGTGGTGTCCCTCACACCTTATTGTATTGAGCTGTATGTTAGTCATGTATCAGCTTCCACTGCAGTGGTGATTTGTGAACGAGATGTTCCATGCCTGCAGGTTGGAAGCTGATCAGTAATCAAGCCAGGAAGTGTTTGCTGTTTGTACACCTTTAAGTGTTCTGTGTGTAGAGTGTGGACTCACATAATGGTTCCTTCTTTCACAGACTCGGTTGTTGCGGCCACCTGGGGGGTGTCGGCGGGGTCCTTGGGTCCGAAACAGCTTCTGGCTCCGGACCATTAGCGCTGCTGGGAGCGCACCACGCCAGACCGCACTTTTTATTATTATTATGGTCACTGTTATGTATTAAATTCAGTTAGCCTTTGTACCGTGCTCTGCTTATTTCATACTGGGTCCTTCAAACGCTGGTCGGTTCTCCGAGCTGCGTCCGACACATAACAATCATATCCTTAAACCTAGTTACAGCGCTTTCTGAAAGACTTCTAGTGTAATGAAACTTATTCCCCACTGCTGGGTAGTCCAATAGAGTAAATGTAAATGTTATTAAGAAATGATCAGACAGAAGGGAGTTTTCAGGGAATACTGTTAAGTCTTCTATTTCCATACCATAAGTCAGAACAAGATCTAAGATATGATTAAAGTGGTGGGTGGACTCATTTACTTTTTCAGCAAAGCCAATAGAGTCTAATAACAGATTAAATGCAGTGTTGAGGCTGTCATTCTCAGCATCTGTGTGGATGTTAAAATCGCCCACTATAATTATCTTATCTGAGCTAAGCACTAAGTCAGACAAAAGGTCTGAAAATTCACAGAGAAACTCACAGTAACGACCAGGTGGACGATAGATAATAACAAATAAAACTGGTTTTTGGGACTTCCAATTTGGATGGACAAGACTAAGAGTCAAGCTTTCAAATGAATTAAAGCTCTGTCTGGGTTTTTGATTAATTAATAAGCTGGAATGGAAGATTGCTGCTAATCCTCCGCCCCGGCCCGTGCTACGAGCATTCTGACAGTTAGTGTGACTCGGGGGTGTTGACTCATTTAAACTAACATATTCATCCTGCTGTAACCAGGTTTCTGTAAGGCAGAATAAATCAATATGTTGATCAATTATTATATCATTTACCAACAGGGACTTAGAAGAGAGAGACCTAATGTTTAATAGACCACATTTAACTGTTTTAGTCTGTGGTGCAGTTGAAGGTGCTATATTATTTTTTCTTTTTGAATTTTTATGCTTAAATAGATTTTTGCTGGTTATTGGTAGTCTGGGAGCAGGCACCGTCTCTACGGGGATGGGGTAATGAGGGGATGGCAGGGGGAGAGAAGCTGCAGAGAGGTGTGTAAGACTACAACTCTGCTTCCTGGTCCCAACCCTGGATAGTCACGGTTTGGAGGATTTAAGGATATTGGCCAGATTTCTAGAAATGAGAGCTGCTCCATCCAAAGTGGGATGGATGCCGTCTCTCCTAACAAGACCAGGTTTTCCCCAGAAGCTTTGCCAATTATCTATGAAGCCCACCTCATTTTTTGGACACCACTCAGACAGCCAGCAATTCAAGGAGAACATGCGGCTAAACATGTCACTCCCGGTCTGATTGGGGAGGGGCCCAGAGAAAACTACAGAGTCCGACATTGTTTTTGCAAAGTTACACACCGATTTAATGTTAATTTTAGTGACCTCCGATTGGCGTAACCGGGTGTCATTACTGCCGACGTGAATTACAATCTTACCAAATTTACGCTTAGCCTTAGCCAGCAGTTTCAAATTTCCTTCAATGTCGCCTGCTCTGGCCCCCGGAAGACAATTGACTATGGTTGCTGGTGTCGCTAACTTCACATTTCGCAAAACAGAGTCGCCAATAACCAGAGTTTGATCCTCGGCGGGTGTGTCGCCGAGTGGGGAACAACGGTTAGAGATGTGAACGGGTTGGCGGTGTACACGGGGCTTCTGTTTAGGGCTACGCTTCCTCCTCACAGTCACCCAGTCAGCCTGCTTTCCCGGCTGCTCGGGATCTGCCAGGGGGTAACTAACGGCGGCTAAGCTACCTTGGTCCGCACCGACTACAGGGGCCTGGCTAGCTGTAGAATTTTCCACGGTGCGGAGCCGAGTCTCCAATTCGCCCAGCCTGGCCTCCAAAGCTACGAATAAGCTACACTTATTACAAGTACCGTTACTGCTAAAGGAGGCCGAGGAATAACTAAACATTTCACACCCAGAGCAGAAAAGTGCGGGAGAGACAGGAGAAGCCGCCATGCTAAATCGGCTAAGAGCTAGTAGCTGCGCTAAGCTAGCGGATTCCTAAAAACACGCAAAGTGAATAATGTGTAAATAATTTAGAGGTGATTCAGCAGAAGGAGTGCTTTAGTTAAGGCACGTAAAGATTACACTGGGAAACAAATCGTAATCTAGATAACTAGATCAATCTAACTGCGCAGATTAAACAGCTAACAGATACAGAAAAACACCGCTGTGCTCCGGAACAGGAAGTGATACACTACCGCAGTGAGAGCCAACCACCAGTAGGATCAAATCACAAAAGATGCACATGGTAATGTGCTAACAAACAAGGAGAGTGTGTTGAGAAGGTGGAGGGAATATTTTGAGGAGCTGATGAATGAAGAGAATGAGGGACAGAAAAGGCTGGATGATGTGGAGTAAATCAGGAAGTACAAGGGATAAGTAAAAATGAAGTGAGGGCTGCTATGAAAAGGATGAAGAGTGGAAACGCAGTTGGTCCAGATGACATTCGAGCGGAGGCATGGAAATCTTCAGGAGAGATGGCAGTAGAGTTTCTAACCAGATTGTTTAAGAAAATCTTGGAAAGTGAGAGGATGCCTGAGGAGCAGAGATGAAGTGTGCTGATTCCTATTTTTAAGAACAAGGGTAATGTGCACAGCTGCATGAACTACAGAGGCATAAAGTTGATCAGCCACAGAATGAAGTCATGGGAAAGAGTAGTTGAAACTGTGAGCAGTAATATGGTTTCATGCCGAGAAAGAGCACTACAGATGCAATGTTTGCTGTGAGAATACTGATGGAGAACTACAGATTGCTTGAGGTAGCAGATCTTGTGAGAACTGTGCTAACATGAAATTCAGAGTAATGCTCAACTGTTACTCTTGTTCACTAACTTGATTCAAACTGCATTAGCTTCAGTAAACTCGGCGCCCACCCAGGAGCTACAGACACCATGTTGGAGGACACATCACAATAAAATTAGCATGTCAAATAAGTGTCTCACGCTGTGGTGGTGCATCCAGAGATGTGAGCGGCGTTCCCGGTGTACTGGATGTCACAGCGAACCACGTTGTTGTTGAAGTTGGACTCTGGAACCTGTTTTCTGGGATTTACAGTCAACTGTTGAGAAAACACAACACAATATGCTTTATAAACCACACACAGATACACACACACATGCAGACACACGTAAAGACACACACAGACACACACTTGACTGCTGTGTGCTGTCATATGATATTTCTGTCAGCTCATATATATATTTTTTTTTTTGACTTTCGATTCTTCGATTATTAGACGGTATTGCTTAAATTTTCATTGTTACGCAGACGATACCCAGCTTTATCTATCCATGAAGCCAGAGGACACACACCAATTAGCTAAACTGCAGGATTGTCTTACAGACATAAAGACATGGATGACCTCTAATTTCCTGCTTTTAAACTCAGATAAAACTGAAGTTATTGTACTTGGCCCCACAAATCTTAGAAACATGGTGTCTAACCAGATCCTTATGTTGTGTGGGCCGCCAGAAGAGGAGGTACTGCTGGCCCACCACCAGAGGGCGCCCTGCCTGAAGTGCGGGCTTCAGGCACGAGAGGGCGCTGCCGCCATGGACAGCTGTCGCTCATTACCTCTTGACAGCTGTCACCCATCTACTCAACATCATCTCACTCCATAAAGACCAGACGTCATCTCCACCTCATTGCCGAGATATCATACTTCATTGGAGGTAATATCCTCAGCCGTTTTGTAATTGCAATATTTGTATATTGTGAGTGTTTGCAGGAGTACCAGTTCCTCCGTCGGTGGAAGCCGTGAGAGCGCTGAAGGCACTCTTTTCCCCTGAGGACTCTACAGAACTCTGCAAGTTATTGAGTCAGAGGTGGAGGTGGCATTCCCACCATTGTTGTTACTGGGTGTACACACACCCACACTTGACTGTCTTTGTTCTTCGCCAGCAGTACCAGATCCGACAGTCGCGGACGGTGATCACCTGGGAATTCGGGACTTGGCGGCTCCAGTATTCACCAGATTCTGGGGCGGCGGAAATCGTGTGGTTCCGGCTCTTCTTAGGACAGACGTCTTCTATCCTCGAGCCTGCCCACACGTCACCTTTGTGTATTGACTGTTATGATATTCTGAGATTGTCTGTATGTTCGTTGTGCACATTCACAACATTAAATTGTTATATTTTGGCTCATCTATTGACCGTTCATTTGCGCCCCCTGTTGTGGGTCCGTGTCACTACACTTTCCCAACAGGATATCTCGGCCAGCGTCATGGACTCCGAGGGGCGTCACCCGGCTGTTGAACGACCAATGGGAGAGCAGGGAGCGCAGGCGTCTGCAGGAGACGTGATTGGTGAGCTGCAGCACATTCTCACCGCCTTTACGGCTCGGTTGGATCAAATGACTGAGCAAAACATCCTCCTGAACCGCAGGGTGGAGGCTCTCTCCGCACAGATTGCGGCGAGCGCTCAGGGCGCTGCTGCAGCTCGTCCTCCTGCCGACCCTGTGCAGGATATAAATGTTCCAGTGGTGGTTCAACAACCCCTCCCACCATCCCCTGAAGCATACATAAGCCCTCCTGAGCCGTACGGAGGTTGTGTGTTCGCTCGTCTTCGCACAACGTCCCGTCATATACGCGTCAGATGCTAGTAAAATAGCTTATGTGATTGCTCTGCTTCGGGGTAAAGCACGCGCCTGGGCTACGGCGCTCTGGGAACAGAACTCACGGTTGTTGTCAGCATACACTGGGTTTGTGGGGGAGTTCAGAACAGTGTTTGATCACCCTAACAGAGGAGAGACCGCTTCAACCGTGCTGCTGTCAATGAGACAGGGACGCGAGAGCGCAGCCGCTTATGCAGTCAACTTCCGCATCGCGGCTGCGAGGTCCGGCTGGAATAACGTTGCGCTCCGCGCCGCCTTCATAAACGGACTGTCGTTGGTTCTGAAGGAGCAGCTGGTAGCTAAGGAGGAACCGCGGGATTTAGATGGGCTTATCGATCTCGTTATACGGTTAGACAATCGGTTGGAGGAACGCCGTCGGGAGCGAGGCGAAGGACGTGACCGGATACGCGCCGCCCCTCTCCCTTCCGGGTTCGAAAAGGGGCCGCCCTCCCCACGCTCCACAGCCGCAGCGCTTTGTGGGGCAATAGCTCCCCCTGCTGACGTTGTTAGGGAAACGCACAGGGCCAAAATGGGGAGGCTGATCCGTGGAGAGTGTTTTCTCTGCAGCTCAACTGAGCACACACAGAGAAACTGCCCCAAACGGCCAAAACGACAACACTCGCCCTTAGAGACTGGGCTAAGGGGGGGTCAAAACATTCAAGTGAGACACACACAAATTGCCACACGACTCCCAGTCACAATCCTGAGCGGGGATTTAACCCTTCAAGCCCGAGCACTGGTGGACACGGGGTCAGAAGGGAATCTGCTAGACAGCAGATGGGCAAGGGAGGTAGGGCTCCCTCTGGTGGCGCTTCCTTCACCGTTGCAGGTGCGGGCACTAGATGGCACCCTCCTCCCTTTACTCACACACAAGACACAACCAGTAACTCTGGTGGTGTCTGGAAACCACCGGGAGGAGATTGAGTTTTTTGTAACTCCTTCTACCTCCCGCGTGATTTTGGGCATCCCATGGATGTTGAAGCACAATCCCCGGATTGATTGGCCGTCTGGGGTGGTGGTTCAGTGGAGCGAAACCCGCCATGGGGGGTGTTTAGGATCCTCGGTTCCTCCCGGTTCACAGGCTAAGGAGGAGGTCAAAGTCCCTCCCAATCTGACGGCAGTGCCGGTTGAGTACCACGATCTTGCTGACGTCTTCAGTAAGGATCTGGCACTCACCCTTCCCCCGCACCGTCCGTACGATTGTGCCATTGATTTGGTTCCAGGCGCTGAGTTCCCGTCCAGCAGGCTGTACAACCTCTCACGACCTGAGCGCGAATCAATGGAGACCTACATCCGGGACTCATTAGCTGCCGGGCTGATCCGGAACTCCACCTCCCCGATGGGGGCAGGTTTCTTTTTTGTGGGCAAGAAAGATGGCAGACTTCGTCCATGTATTGATTACAGGGGGCTGAATGAGATTACGGTTCGCAACAGATACCCGTTGCCATTGTTAGATTCCGTGTTCACCCCCCTGCATGGAGCCAAAATCTTTACTAAGCTGGATCTTAGAAATGCGTATCACCTGGTTCGGATCCGGAAGGGAGACGAATGGAAGACAGCATTTAACACCCCATTAGGTCACTTTGAGTACCTGGTCATGCCGTTCGGCCTCACCAACGCCCCTGCGACGTTCCAAGCCTTGGTTAACGACGTCTTGCGGGACTTCCTGCACCGATTCGTCTTCGTATATCTGGACGATATTCTCATCTTTTCTCCGGATCCTGAGACCCATGTCCAGCATGTACGTCAGGTCCTGCAGCGGTTGTTAGAGAACTGACTGTTTGTGAAGGGCGAGAAGTGCGAGTTTCACCGCACGTCTTTGTCCTTCCTGGGGTTTATCATCTCCTCTAACTCCGTCGCCCCTGATCCGGCCAAGGTTGCGGCGGTGAGAGATTGGCCCCAACCAACAAGCCGTAGGAAGCTGCAACAGTTCCTCGGCTTCGCTAATTTCTATAGGAGGTTCATTAAGGGCTACAGTCAGGTAGTTAGCCCCCTGACAGCCCTGACCTCTCCAGAAGTCCCCTTCACCTGGTCGGATCGGTGTGAAGCCGCGTTCAAGGAGTTGAAACGACGGTTCTCTACTGCACCAGTTTTGGTGCAGCCCGACCCTAGCCGCCAGTTCATGGTTGAAGTGGACGCCTCTGACTCAGGGATAGGAGCCGTGCTGTCCCAGAGCGGAGAGACCGATAAGGTTCTTCACCCGTGTGCCTACTTTTCACGCAGGTTGACCCCGGCTGAACGGAACTATGACGTCGGCAATCGAGAACTCCTTGCGATGAAAGAGGCTCTTGAGGAGTGGAGACACCTGTTGGAGGGAGTGTCTGTGCCATTCACGGTTTTCACTGACCATCGGAACCTGGAGTATATCAGGACCGCCAAGCGGCTGAACCCCAAGCAAGCCCGCTGGTCACTGTTTTTCGGGCGTTTTGACTTCCGGATCACCTATCGCCCCAGGACCAAGAACCAGAGGTCAGATGCCTTGTCCCGGGTACACGAAGAGGAGGTCAAAACTGCACTGTCGGATCCACCGGAGCCCATCCTGCCTGAGTCCACTATCGTGGCCACCCTCACCTGGGACGTGGAGAAGACCGTCCGGGAGGCCCTGGCATGGAGCCCGGACCCAGGAACAGGTCCGAAGAACCGTCTGTACGTCCCACCAGAGGCCAGAGCTGCAGTCTTGGACTTCTGTCACGGTTCCAAGCTCTCCTGTCATCCAGGGGTGCGAAGGACCGTGGCAGTTGTCCGGCAGCGCTTCTGGTGGGCGTCTATGGAGGCAGACGTCCGGGAATATATCCAGGCCTGCACCACCTGTGCCAGGGGCAAGGCAGTACACACAAAGGCCCAAGGACTCCTCCAGCCGCTGCCGGTGCCTCATCGCCCCTGGTCCCACATCGGCCTGGATTTCGTCACGGACCTCCCGCCGTCCCAGGGCAACACCACCATCTTCACGATAGTGGACCGTTTCTCCAAGGCGGCCCACTTCGTGGCCCTCCCGAAGCTCCCAACAGCCCAGGAGACAGCAGACCTCCTGGTCCACCACGTTGTCCGTCTGCATGGGATACCCTCCGACATCGTCTCAGATCGTGGTCCCCAGTTCTCCTCACACGTCTGGAGGAGCTTCTGCAGGGAACTGGGGGCCACCGTGAGCCTCTCGTCCGGGTACCATCCACAGACGAACGGACAGGCAGAGCGGGTCAACCAGGAACTGGAACAGACCCTCCGCTGCGTCACATCCGCGCACCCGACGGCCTGGAGTAACCATCTGGCCTGGATCGAGTATGCGCATAACAGCCAGGTGTCTTCTGCCACCGGCCTCTCCCCATTTGAGGTGTGTTTGGGGTATCAGCCCCCGTTGTTTCCCATGGTGGAGGGAGAGGTCGGTGTGCCCTCGGTCCAGGCCCACCTGCGGAAGTGCCGTCGGGTGTGGCGCTCCGCCCGCTCTGCCTTGTTGAAGGCCCGGACGAGGGCGAAGACCCATGCAGACCGCCGGCGATCCCCAGCCCGTGCTTACCAGCCCGGGCAGGAGGTGTGGCTTTCCACGAAGGACATCCCCCTCCAGGTGGACTCCCCGAAACTCCAGGACAGGTACATTGGCCCCTTCAGAATCCTCAAAGTCCTCAGTCCTGCCGCAGTGAAGCTCCAACTCCCGGCTTCACTGCGGATCCATCCGGTTTTCCACGTGTCACGTGTCAAACCTCATCACACCTCACCCCTCTGTGCTCCCGGACCGGCGCCCCCTCCTGCTCGGATCATCGACGGGGGGCCGGCTTGGACGGTGCGCCGGCTCCTGGACGTCCGTCGGATGGGTCGGGGGTTCCAATATCTGGTAGACTGGGAGGGGTATGGACCCGAAGAACGCTCCTGGGTGAAGAGGAGCTTCATCCTGGATTCGGCCCTCCTGGCCGACTTCTACCGCCGACACCTCGACAAACCTGGTCGGGCGCCAGGAGGCGCCCGTTGAGGGGGGGGTCCTGTTGTGTGGGCCGCCAGAAGAGGAGGTACTGCTGGCCCACCACCAGAGGGCGCCCTGCCTGAAGTGCGGGCTTCAGGCACGAGAGGGCCCTGCCGCCATGGACACAGCCGGGGGTGACAGCTGTCGCTCATTACCTCTTGACAGCCGTCACCCATCTACTCAACATCATCTCACTCCATAAAGACCAGACGTCATCTCCACCTCGTTGCCGAGATATCATACTTCATTGGAGGTAATATCCTCAGCCGTTTTGTAATTGCAATATTTGTATATTGTGAGTGTTTGCAGGAGTACCAGTTCCTCCGTCGGTGGAAGCTGTGAGAGCGCTGAAGGCACTCTTTTCCCCTGAGGACTCTACAGAACTCTGCAAGTTATTGAGTGAGAGGTGGAGGTGGCATTCCCACCATTGTTGTTACTGGGTGTACACACACCCACACTTGACTGTCTTTGTTCTTCTCCAGCAGTACCAGATCCGACAGTCGGGGACGGTGATCACCTGGGAATTTGGGACTTGGCGGCTCCAGTATTCACCAGGTTCTGGGGCGGCGGAAATCGTGTGGTTCCGGCTCTTCTTAGGACCGACGTCTTCTATCCTCGAGCCTGCCCACACGTCACCTTTGTGTATTGACTGTTATGATATTCTGAGATTGTCTGTATGTTCGTTGTGCACATTCACAACATTAAATTGTTATATTTTGGCTCATCTATTGACCGTTCATTTGCGCCCCCTGTTGTGGGTCCGTGTCACTACACTTTCCCAACACCTTACTCTGGATGGCATTACCCTGACCTCTAGTAATACTGTGAGAAATCTTGGAGTCATTTTTGATCAGGATATGTCATTCAAAGCGCATATTAAACAAATATGTAGGACTGCTTTTTTGCATTTACGCAATATCTCTAAAATCAGAAAGGTCTTGTCTCAGAGTGATGCTGAAAAACTAATTCATGCATTTATTTCCTCTAGGCTGGACTATTGTAATTCATTATTATCAGGTTGTCCTAAAAGTTCCCTAAAAAGCCTTCAGTTAATTCAAAATGCTGCAGCTAGAGTACTGACGGGGACTAGAAGGAGAGAGCATATCTCACCCATATTGGCCTCTCTTCATTGGCTTCCTGTTAATTCTAGAATAGAATTTAAAATTCTTCTTCTTACTTATAAGGTTTTGAATAATCAGGTCCCATCTTATCTTAGGGACCTCGTAGTACCATATCACCCCAATAGAGCGCTTCGCTCTCAGACTGCAGGCTTACTTGTAGTTCCTAGGGTTTGTAAGAGTAGAATGGGAGGCAGAGCCTTCAGCTTTCAGGCTCCTCTCCTGTGGAACCAGCTCCCAATTCAGATCAGGGAGACAGACACCCTCTCTACTTTTAAGATTAGGCTTAAAACTTTCCTTTTTGCTAAAGCTTATAGTTAGGGCTGGATCAGGTGACCCTGAACCATCCCTTAGTTATGCTGCTATAGACGTAGACTGCTGGGGGGTTCCCATGATGCACTGTTTCTTTCTCTTTTTGCTCTGTATGCACCACTCTGCATTTAATCATTAGTGATCGATCTCTGCTCCCCTCCACAGCATGTCTTTTTCCTGGTTCTCTCCCTCAGCCCCAACCAGTCCCAGCAGAAGACTGCCCCTCCCTGAGCCTGGTTCTGCTGGAGGTTTCTTCCTGTTAAAAGGGAGTTTTTCCTTCCCACTGTAGCCAAGTGCTTGCTCACAGGGGGTCGTTTTGACCGTTGGGGTTTTACATAATTATTGTATGGCCTTGCCTTACAATATAAAGCGCCTTGGGGCAACTGTTTGTTGTGATTTGGCGCTATATAAAAAAATTGATTGATTGATTGATTCTCCACAGAGTTCATGTCCTCGTTGTCTGCTCTCTGATCTGTTTATGACAATAACTTTTAAAACAGTTTCACCTGCTCAATTATTCACACACTCTGCACTTTCATTTTATTTACTTGTTTTTTTAATGAAAAATCCTTCAGGTCCTGGTTGTTACGCTCATGAAACACATTCACTCAAAAATAATGAAATAAATAAATATTTATTCCTACAACTACTAAGACTTATATGTTGTAATATCATGTAACATTTCCATCATTTGGATAACAAACATTTAACATAAATAAACCAGTAAACGTGAACTGTATCTGTCAGTCAAACAGAAATGAAAGAGGAAAGAATGAGATTCATGTTGTAACACTAAGAAACCCTCTGTGTTATAACTACATAATAACCAGGGATCATACATCAATTCTGTTCATTTAAAATTTAAGAGGACCAGTTTAGCAAATCCTCCTCCTCACCGCAGCAGATCATCCGTCTCCATCTCACCCTGTCCTCTGTATCTTCCTCTGTCTCACCAACCACCTGCATGTCCTCCCTCAGCACATCCATAAACCTCCTCTCAACACATAGGCCGGCCCGGTACATAAAACATATATATGAAAGCAAAACACGAGGGAAAAGGAGAAGAAAAAAAACCCTCATAGCCGCTGCATTACACAGCGGCAATGAGGAAAAAAAATCCCCATCAGCACAGAAAAACAATAATCACAGAGACAAAACAAGGACACAGGACGACAACCGAGATTTGAAAGGACCAGTTTATCAGAACACTCCGGAGGCAGCCTGTTCGGCGCCGTCAACGGCCTTGTCCGACAGTCCTGGAGGGGGGAGGGAACAGCCCTGCGCAGTCTGAGAAGTCCTGGACAGTTCTAACACAGTTCACGTCAGAGCTGGAGAAGCTGAGGGGAGGTGGGAAGACCAGGGAGGGAGGCTTAAGTGTTGATCTTCTGAGGAGGTTTTTATCACAGCGACCTTGAAGTGCAGCTGTATTTGGGGAAGCCAAATGAATAGCCAGATTAACAGACGCCTGAAAGATTCCACAGTTCTGAGAACAGAGTGGCTCTCAATGCATCTGAATGTAGAATGTGGTCTTCACAGATGGTCATAGCGGGTTTCCAGGGCTGCGATCTTGCTCGAGATGTTTTCCAACGCGCGGTTAACCCCCGCCGACTGCGCAGCCACTGCCTTCCCAATCGAATCAATCATATAGGGCAGCCTGGAAGGACCAATCAAAGCTGCTTCCACTTTCTTGATTTTCCGGTAAACCAGCAGAGTGCCCGCACCACACATCAGAAAGCCGGTCACCACCAAGCCGAATATGTACACATCTTCGACGTCCTCCACAGAAAGCATGTAAAGGCACATGACCTGCCATCTCCTCCACGAGTCCATCATGTAACCCATCACATGCGTCTCAGCAGGACAGGTCGGGTCCTCCGCTCCCGAATGTCTTGTAGAAAAAATGGTGTCAATTGCGTTCAGAGACCACTTTAACAGATCCATTTTTGTCGTTTCCAGAAGAGCAAAGCTGCAGCCTCACAGACAACACACCACAGAAGCAGGAAAGATAAGGAGGGAGGGAGAAGAGAAAAGTGCGTCCATCTCGGTCGAGTGCAAGCTGGCAAAAAAAAAAAAAAACCTGGGCATTTTCCAGTCCGTGGGCCATATCCGGTCCTTTGGCTGACTCAGACTGGCCTGGAAATGAAAGAATACCTGCAAATACCTGGAAATTAAAGAATAAAATATTTACTATTCTATCAACTTAAGTGTTACAGGTGACTTTTGTCCACGTCCTAAGCTGCTTGTGGCTGTGTGCGCGTGTCCTCTAGAGTATAGCAGAGTCTGGCACAAAGCCTGGCAAAGCGCATTCGCGTGATCCATGGGGACCTATCCTTGGGGACAGCGACAGACATGGTGGACAGAGCCAGAGACAGGTTGGTATTATTCCCACTTTCGGTCCTGTGATCGTGAATGTTTCATTTTCACACTCATGCACTCTTGGTGTGCAGGCTTTTTGGTGATGGGAAAGGTGCAGATCATTCATCCACCTTTTCCAGACCATTTGTGACTTTTTGACTTTTTCTCCTTCATTCTGCTGTCGTCATGTGACCAGGCCTTTATGACTGAACTAAAACTGCCTTACTTTCATTTTGAAGCCTGTTTTTTTTATTATTATTATTTGTTCTCAGAAATGATTCATCCAATCAATGTGCACCGCTCCTCAAAAATGTCAGCTCATGCCACAAAGAGAGAGGTGGATGCTGAATGCAGAATTTTGATGAATTTGAATAAATGCAGGCTCAGGTCGTCTCTCACTGATGACCATCTGTCTGCTTCACATCTCCACCTCAGATATTCAGCCTGACTTTGATACACTTGTTAAAGATCAACAGAGACCAGATTTCTCTCACTGAACAAGAAAAAAGAACCGAAAAACAAACTTTACAATGACAAATGATGTGATGTCTTCAGAAAGCTAAGAACCTCCTTGTTTCAACAGTAAGTTTCAGTTTCAACAGTATTAAACTCAAAATGCATTCTGGGGTCAATGTGACTGAAAATGATCACAAATGTAATGAGTCAGAAATGTTTCACATTTTATTTACTATTGTCTTGGAAAATTTGACTGAATAAATTACATTTTTGTGAGGTAACCTGTTTTTCATTGCCTAATCAGAACATCTAACAGTTTGTCAAAACAATGCTATTTACTGTTTTTTACATAGAATAAAATTATTATTGTGCAGACTTGAGTTTAGCCTTTTGACCCTCCACAATATTTTCTGTTTCTTATTTGGCCCTTTGCAAAAAATAATTGCCCACCCCTGCTCCAGAGCACATCTCCACCTCTCCAGGCACGTAATTGTAATATAATAATAATAATAATAATAATAATAATAATGTTATTTCAAACACACAAATGAGTCCATTAAAATATTTTAAAAATAAATGGATAAGTACATGAAAATGTGCAAATATATATATAAAAACAATAAAACAGACATAAAAAATATGTATGGTCTATTATTATTATTTTCATATTATTATTTGTTAAAACTAACATGGAAAAAATTATCAAATAAACTGTCGATGACAATACGTGCTATTTTTATTTTGCATAATTTTACAGTTTTATTGTTGTCTGTTGTGTGTTTGTTTTTGTCTGTCTGGGACAAACAAATTACTGTCTCACAGGCAAACGTGTTGTCTGTGTCAAACAAGTAGACTCAAAGTTTATTGCTTTTGTCTTTTCTTTTTTTGACTGACACACACACACACACACACACACACACACACACACACACACACACACACACACACACATTGAGCAAGCGTTTTATGTTGTTGTTGTTGGTGGTTTACTTTTTTGTTTGGGTTCTGTGTGTGTGTGTGTGTGTGTATTGTTTGTGACCTTAAGGATGTATTTTCCAGGCGCGACGTCGGTGATGTCGATCCACTGACAGTCGATGTCAGCGTTGTAGGTGTCATAACAACCTGGACTCAGACCCTGGACATACAAAAACAACAACAAACACAAACGGTAAATCACTGTGCGCAGAAATGTCCAGGAGGGACGTCACAGGACGTCAACACTCCAAAGGTGGACGTCTGTACAGAGTCTGCAGCCTCAGAGTGTGTTGCTGTTTATATGTGTGTGTGTGTGTGTGTGTGTGTGTGTGTGTGTGTGTGTGTTTGACCTGGGTGTGCGAGGTGCAGGCGAAGCGGCGGTAGTAGCTCGGGTCACATGACGTGTCCTCCAGACAGAAACTGGCCTTGTGACCTTCAGCCACGGGCTGCTGAGAGTTCGTGTGCAGCAGCTCGTACGTGCTGAACTCGTCCATGCTGTGGAAGTGTCTGAGAGAAAAAACAACATATTGTTTACAGCACGTAAACAAAACCGTCCTGTGCACCGGCAACATTTCCTGTATATTTGTTTTGTGAATTGTTCTGTAATTTATGTCTGTATCATGGCCCAAGCAGAGGGTCACCCCTTTGAGTCTGGTCTGCTTGAGGTTTCTTCCTCAGAGGGAGTTTTTCCTTACCACTGTTACTCTGAGGTAACTCTATTGTGATTTGGCGCTATATAAATGAAAATAAATTGAAAAATTGAAATTGAAGCACGGACAAACATAAACAACACATGCAAACATTGACACAAACAACAAACACAAATAGTAAACACAAACAGTAAACATGAACAACAAAAACAAAGATGCCTGCACACTGGCCTGGGAACTCCTGAGGCGTTCCCAGGCCAGTGTGCAGATATAATCTCTCCACCTAGTCGGGGGTCTTCCCTGGGGTCTCCTCCTAGATGGACGTGCCTGGAACACCACCCTAGGGAGGCGCCCAGGAGGCATCCTTACCAGATGCCCGAACCACCTCAGCTGACTCCTTTCAACATGAAGGAGCAGCGGCTTTACTCCAAGCTCCCCACGGATGACCAAACTTCTCACCCTATCTCTAAGTGAGACACCAGCCACCCTCCTAAGGAAGCCCATTTTGGCCACTTGTACCTGCAATCTAGTTTTTTTGGTCATGACCCAACCCTCATGACCATAGGTGAGAGTAGGAACGAAGACTGACCAGTAGATCGAGAGCTTTGCCTTTTGGCTCAGCTCCCTTTTCGTCACAACAGTACGTAAGAGCGAATGCAACACCGCCCCTGCTGCACCGATTCTCCAGCCAATCTCACACTCCATTGTTCCCTCACTCATGAACAAGACCCCAAGGTACTTGAACTCCTTCACTTGGGGAACGACCTTATTCCCTATTCAGAGAAGGCAATCCATTGTTTTCCTTCTGAGAACCATGGCTTCAGATTTGGAGGTGCTGATCCTCATCCCAGCCACTTCACACTCAGCTGTGAACTGATCCACTGAGTGTTGGAGGTCACAGGCTGATGAAGCCAACGGGACCACATCATCTGCAAATGCAGTGATGATCTGGAAACACTCCTCCACCCGACTACACCTCGATATCTTGTCCATGAATATCACAAACAGGATTGGTGACAAGGTGCAGCCCTGGCGGAGGCCAACCCCCACCGGAAATGTGTCTGACTTACTGTCGAGCACCCAAACACAGCTCTCACTTTGTTAGTACAGAGATTGGATGGCCCTGAGAAGGGGCTCTCTCACCCCATACTCTCGCAGCATTTCCCACAGTATCTCATGGGGTACCAGATCATATGCCTTCTCCAAGTCCACAAAACACATGTAGACTGGATGGGCATACTCCCAGGCCCCCTCCAGGATCCTTGTGAGAGTGAAGAGCTGGTCGGTTGTTCCACGACCAGGACAGAACCCGTATTGTTCCTCTTCAATCAGAGGTTCAACTATCGGCCGAACCCTCTTTTCCAGCACCCTGGAGTAGACTTTACTAGGGAGGCTGGGTAGTGTGATGCCCCTTTAATTGGCACAGCGTCTGATGCAGACGGAAAAGTGCAATATAAAAATCTCCTTTTTAAATATGGGGACCACCACCCCAGTTTACCACTCATTAGGCACTGTCCCAGACCTAAACACAATGTTGAAGAGACATCTCATCGAAGACAGTCCCTGAGCCTTCAGCATTTCTGGACAGATCTCATCAACCCCCGGGGCTTTGCCACTGCAGAGTTGTTTGACTACCTCAGTGACTTCCACCAGGGAAATTGATGAAAATCCTCCACCAGCTTACAGCTCTGCCTCTCTTATAGAGGGCGCTCTGGTCTGATGCAAGAGTTCCTCAAAGTGTTCCTTCCAGCGCTGGATTACATTCTCAGTTGAGGTCAACAGATTCCCATCCTTACTGTATGGACAGCTTGGATGATTCCCTGATTTCCCCTTCTGAGGTGCCTCATGGTCTGTCAGAAGCACCTTGGTGCCAACCAAAAGTCCTTCTCCATGGTTACTCTGAACTCCTCCCATAACTGCTGGTTTGCTTCCCCCACAGCAGAGGCTGCAGCCTTTCGGGCCTGTTGGTATCATGTAACTGCCTCCAGGGTCCTCAGAGATAACATGTCCCAGAAGGACTCCTTCAGTTGGACGGCTTCCCTGACTACCAGTGTCCACCACGGTGTTTGAGGGTTGCCGCCACTTGAGGCACTGAAGACCCTTGGGCCACAGCTCCCCACTGCAGCTTCAGCAATGGAAGCTTTGAACATTGCCCATTCTGGTTCAATGCCCCCAACCTCCACAGGGATGCGAGAAAAGCTCCACCAGAGGTGTGAGTTGAAGATCTGTTGGAGAGTGGGCTCCTCCAAACACTCCCAGTTCACCCACACTATTCATTTGGGCTTACCAGGTCTGTCCAAAGTCCTCCCCCACCCTCTGATCCAACTCACCACCCGATGGTGATCAGTTAAGAGCTCTGCCCCTCTCTTCACCCGAGTGTCCAGAACATACAGCCTCAGATCAGATGATACGATGTGATCACAAAATCGATCATCGACCTTCGGCTTAGGGTGCTGTGGTACCATGTACACTTACAATCCCAATTCCAATGAAGTTGGGACGTTGTGTAAAATTGTAAAGAAAAACAGAATACAATGATTTGCAAATCCTCTTCAACCTATATTCAATTGAATACACCACAAAGACAAGATATTTAATGTTCAAACTGATAAACTTTATTGTTTTTGTTCAAATATTTGCTCATTTTGAAATGGATGCCTGCAACACGTTTCAAAAAAGCTGGGACAGTGGTATGTTTACCATTGTGTTACATCACCTTTCCTTCTACCAACACTCAATAAGCATTTGGGAACTGAGGACACTAATTGTTGAAACTTTGTAGGTGGAATTCTTTCCCATTCTTGCTTGATGTACGACTTCAGTTGTTCAACAGTCCGGGGTCTCCGTTGTCGTATTTTGCGCTTCATAATGCATCACACATTTTCAATGGGTGACAGGTCTGGACTGCAGGCAGGTCAGTCTAGTACCCGCACTCTTTTACTATGAAGCCACGCTGTTGTAACACGTGCAGAATGTGGCTTGGCATTGTCTTGCTGAAATAAGCAGGGACATCCCTGAAAAAGACGTTGCTTGGATGACAGCATGTGTTGCTCCAAAACCTGGATGTACCTTTCAGCATTAATGGTGCCATCACAGATGTGTAAGTTGCCCATGCCATGGGCACTAACACACCCCCATACCATCAGAGAAGGCTGCAGCGTTTCTGGATGTTGTTGATGTATAGCTTTCACTTTGCATGGTCAAGTTTTAACTTGCACTTGTAGATGTAGCGACGAACTGTGTTAACTGACAATGGTTTTCTGAAGTGCTCCTGAGCCCACGCGGTAAGATCCTTTACACAATGATGTTGGTTTTTAATGCAGTGCGGCCTGAGGGATCAAAGGTCACGGGCATTCAATGCTGGTTTTCGGCCTTGCTGCGTATGTGTAGAAAGTTCTTCAGATTCTCTGAATCTTCTGATTATAATAGGGACTGTAGATGATGGAATGCCTAAATTCCTTGCAATTGAACATTGAGAAACATTGTTCTTAAACTGTTGGACTATTTTTTCACATTCACAAAGTGGTGATCCTCGTCCCATCTTTACTTATGAATGGCTGAGCCTTTTGGGGATGCTTCTTTCCCAGACAGCAAATAGATCTGGGTCGGATGTAGTCCAACATCTGGTACCAATCCTGAAAACAGATCCGGTCCAGACAGTTTTTGCACCCTGGACCAGATCCAGCATGGCTCCGCTTTACAGTTCTGGAACAGATCCGGACCAGATCTGAACTGGATCCGCAAAACACCAACCGTTTACAGACCATATCTGGTACGGATCTGGGACAGATGTGGTCCGCATCACAGCACCGTTGTTATGTGTCGGACGCAGCTCGGAGAACCGACCAGCGTTTGAAGGACCCAGTATGAAATAAGCAGAGCACGGTACAAAGGCTAACTGAATTTAATACATAACAGTGAAGTGATACAAAACAACAAAAGAATGTGCGGTCTGGCGTGGTGGTGATACGGTGCGCTCCCAGCAGCGCTAACGGTCCGGAGCCAGAATCCGTTCGGACCCAAGGAACCCGCCGACACCCCCCAGGTGGCCGCAACAAACCGAGTCTGTGAAAGAAGGAACCATTATGTGAGTCCACACTCTACACACAGAGATACCACTCAAAGGTGTACATAAACAGCAAACACTTCCTGACTTAATTACTAATCAGCTTCCCAACCTGCAGGCATGGAACATCCAGTTCACAAAACTCCACTGCAGTGGAAGCCGATACATGACTAACGTACAGCTCAATATAATAAGGTGTGAGGGACACCACATTTACTGACTGTATAAACGTTAGTCACAAAATCTAACGTACCTCAGGAAGTGTGCTGACGAGCGTGAGACCTCACCCCCTCCTCTTTCACAGACCGTGCATCAAACCCTGGACGTTCTCTGCATCCACTGATGATGAGATGGCTCCCGAGACGACGATCTCACCCGTCTGGTCACAAGGTCGAGTCTCTGGCAAATACACACTGTGTACTCCAGTCTTAAATGCCACCATGTTCCAATCCATTGTAGATGCACCATAGCTGTGAGTCCTGACGAGCCGCAGGTGATCAGCCTCAGGTGATCAGGGTGAGGTCCTGATAAACTCAGCTACACAGCCACTCAGTCCCAAATGCAAGCCACCTGGAAGGAAAAACAAAAGACAGGACAGAAAACAGAAACAAAAGGCAGCCAGGCTCCCCCAGCCACACAACAGCACCCCACCCTCACGGGAAGCCTCCCGGCGACCACACAAACCCGGCCCAGGAGAAACACCCCCCTCCAGGGGCCATGGCTGAAAACCGTATCTGCATTCGTCTTCCAACAGAATGGTTGATGTCTTCTCCTCTGGCTGCATCTTTGCCTTTGTTTCTGTCAGTCACTTGGCACAGGTGTGGCCAGGAGTTCTTAAACCTGTGCGATCAGCCTTTGTCCAACCATGTTCAGTCTAATTAGTCATAAAACAAATAAGACAAACATAAACAACCAAACCACCCCCCCCCCCTCCCCAGAGGACCGTTCCATCAAACCCCGGGAAGGGGAGAAAAGAAAAACAACCCAAACTTAAGATAACAAATAAAAACACTAACACCCCCCCCCCCTCCCCAGAGGACCGTTCCATCAAACCCCGGGAAGGGGAGAAAAGACAAACAACCCAAACTTAAGCTAACAAATATAAACACTAACACCCCCCCCCCCAACGGCATGTAGGGACCAACACCCCCCAGAGGACATCCCGCCAGCTCCAGGAGTAATAACCACAGCCGAGGTCCCTCTGGGACCCAATGTCACCCACAGGAACTCCCAGCGCCTCCCAGAGGACCATTCCATCAACCACAGGAGACGCCTCCCCTCATGACCAACGGACCCAGCCCCGGCCATCTATGGCTAGATGGACCCACAGCCCTTTCCCCCCCAGAGGACACCACAGTCAAACCCTGAGGGCGGAAACTGGGGGGGAAAACAAAAGGAGAAAAAAAAAAAGCATACAAACAAAACAACCCCAACCCCACCCCCTTGGCGCAGTGGAAACTGGAAGCACGTCCAGTGTCACCAACCGTGACTATACCCCAGAAGCCAACCGGGAGGAGTGGAACAGCGGTTATGGCAGACGGCACAAAACGGCGCCACTCCTCCGACTTCCAAACCAGCCACCAGCTGTGGGTATATCCCACTGCCCCAAACCTCAGCCACGCCGATGGCAGACGGCTCAAAGGCGCGCTGAAGCCGGAGGTGGAACAGGGAATCAACAAACAAACCCCCCCCCCCCCAGGTGCAGAGGTTACCTGGGAAACGCCCAGCATAACCAAACTGCACCACTCCAGCAACGCCGACACTACGGCTCACACGGCTGGAGCCAGAGGAGAAGAGAGGGAACAAAAAGAAAATACCCCAAAACCCCCCCCTCCCCTCCCGGGTGCAGAGGTTACCTGGGAAACGCCCAGCATAACCAAACTGCACCACTCTAGCAACGCCGACTCTACGGCTCACCCGGCTGGAGTCAGAGGAGAAGAGAGGGCATAACAAAAAACAAAACAAAAAAAAGAAAAAACAACCCAATTACCCACCATCACCCCCCAGGGGACCGTCCCATCAAACCCTGGGAGGTGAAACTAAAAGAAATAAAAAGAAAGACTAACAGACTAACATAAAGTTGCTTGGGTCCTTTTTGTGCTCCAAACAGACTGCAGGGACACGACCCCAGACACTAATAGTGGAAAACAAAAAATAAAATCCCACACAAAATGAACTAACACAAAACAAATAAGTGATTTATACCGTCAAGCTCAAACAAATGGAACACACCTGTTCCAACTTAAGAGCTTGACGGTAATGTGACTCAGTCACCAACAGAGGGAGCCAGAGTGCTAAAAATGAAAAACCCCCTTTGGTGACAGAAAATAATTCATGCTGCTTTTCCTGTGAGCAACACACAACCAAAAATGTGATTCAACTAAATAACGCCGGAGCTGATACAACAGACGCAGTAGTTATCTTTATCCGGGGAAACGGGGCTACAACTGTAACACAGGAAGCTCAGCGACCCATGCCACAGAGCTCCGCCGTGCGCGTGCACCCATTACAGACACACTCTTGCAGCTCCCGTTTAAACCTCTTATCCGGTCGGAGCGTGACGCGAAGCCGTCGCCAGTCACACTCCACCACGACCCACGGATAAGGCACAAACACAGGAACATGGCTGCAAGAGAGCACAAATCAGTATTCAGTAATGGGTCTCAAACACGCACCATCCGGGCGGAGAGCACCCGCAACTGATCCGGATAACTACTGAACGTCTGCTGCCGCCTTCCCGGCGCGTTACCGTCTCTGCTACCGCTGGGTCCATGATGTTTGGCCAGAGACTACTGTTATGTGTCGGACGCAGCTCGGAGAACCGACCAGCGTTTGAAGGACCCAGTATGAAATAAGCAGAGCACGGTACAAAGGCTAACTGAATTTAATACATAACAGTGAAGTGATACAAAACAACAAAAGAATGTGCGGTCTGGCATGGTGGTGATACGGTGCGCTCCCAGCAGCGCTAACGGTCTGGAGCCAGAATCCGTTCGGACCCAAGGACCCCGCCGACACCCCCCAGGTGGCCGCAACAAACCGAGTCTGTGAAAGAAGGAACCATTATGTGAGTCCACCCTCTACACACAGAGATACCACTCAAAGGTGTACATAAACAGCAAACACTTCCTGGCTTAATTACTAATCAGCTTCCCAACCTGCAGGCATGGAACATCCAGTTCACAAAACTCCACTGCAGTGGAAGCCGATACATGACTAACGTACAGCTCAATATAATAAGGTGTGAGGGACACCACATTTACTGACTGTATAAACGTTAGTCACAAAATCTAACGTACCTCAGGAAGTGTGCTGACGAGCGTGAGACCTCACCCCCTCCTCTTTCACAGACCGTGCATCAAACCCTGGACGTTCTCTGCATCCACTGATGATGAGATGGCTCCTGAGACGACGATCTCACCCGTCTGGTCACAAGGTCGAGTCTCTGGCAAATACACACTGTGTACTCCAGTCTTAAATGCCACCATGTTCCAATCCATTGTAGATGCACCACAGCTGTGAGTCCTGACGAGCCGCAGGTGATCAGCCTCAGGTGATCAGGGTGAGGTCCTGATAAACTCAGCTACACAGCCACTCAGTCCCAAATGCAAGCCACCTGGAAGGAAAAACAAAGACAGGACAGAAAACAGAAACAAAAGGCAGCCAGGCCCCCCCAGCCACACAACAACCGTGGCAGGAAAATGGGGCATAACGATAAGCAATTTTATCTGCACTCGGTAGAAACTATCCATTTGTGGTTGTAAACTCTGTATTCTGTAATCGTGATCGTCACTGAGGCTTTTTTAGATGCTTATTGCAAAGCGGTTTGTTTCTTTATGACAATCAAGTTTTATAAGTCCAGGGACACTGATCTGTGTGTTATAGATACAAATCAGTTTCCTCGGCTCCACGGAACTACCCCCTGTAAAACTTGTTCCTGCCACGGTGCTGTGATGCGGTCCACATCCGCCCCATATCCGTGCCAGATATGGTTTGTAAACGGTTGGTCTTTTGCGGATCCAGTTCAGATCTGGTCCGGATCTGTTCCAGAACTGTAAAGTGGAGCCATGCCGGATCTGGGCCAGGGTGCAAAAACTGTCTGGACCGGATCTGTTTTCAGGATTGGTACCAGATGTTGGACTACATCCGGCCCAGATCTATTTGCTGTCTGGGTTTATACCCAATCATGACACTCACCTGTTATGTTAGTTTAAATGTGTCAACACCCCCGAGTCACACTAACTGCCAGAATGCTCGTAGCACGGGCCGAGGCGGAGGATTAGCAGCAATCTTCCATTCCCGCTTATTAATTAATCAAAAACCCAGACAGAGCTTTAATTCATTTGAAAGCTTGACTGATTTTCTCTCAAAAATTCTTGAAAGGGTAGTTGTAAAACAGCTAACTGATCATCTGCAGAGGAATGGTCTATTTGAAGAGTTTCAGTCAGGTTTTAGAATTCATCATAGTACAGAAACAGCATTAGTGAAGGTTACAAATGATCTTCTTATGGCCTCAGACAGTGGACTCATCTCTGTGCTTGTTCTGTTAGACCTCAGTGCTGCTTTTGATACTGTTGACCATAAAATTTTATTACAGAGATTAGAGCATGCCATAGGTATTAAAGGCACTGCGCTGCGGTGGTTTGAATCATATTTATCTAATAGATTACAATTTGTTCATGTAAATGGGGAATCTTCTTCACAGACTAAGGTTAATTATGGAGTTCCACAAGGTTCTGTGCTAGGACCAATTTTATTCACTTTATACATGCTTCCCTTACTCAGTATTATTAGACGGCATTGCTTAAATTTTAATTGTTACGCAGATGATACCCAGCTTTATCTATCCATGAAGCCAGAGGACACACACCAATTAGCTAAACTGCAGGATTGTCTTACAGACATAAAGACATGGATGACCTCTAATTTCCTGCTTTTAAACTCAGATAAAACTGAAGTTATTGTACTTGGCCCCACAAATCTTAGAAACATGGTGTCTAACCAGATCCTTACTCTGGATGGCATTACCCTGACCTCTAGTAATACTGTGAGAAATCTTGGAGTCATTTTTGATCAGGATATGTCATTCAAAGCGCATATTAAACAAATATGTAGGACTGCTTTTTTGCATTTACGCAATATCTCTAAAATCAGAAAGGTCTTGTCTCAGAGTGATGCTGAAAAACTAATTCATGCATTTATTTCCTCTAGGCTGGACTATTGTAATTCATTATTATCAGGTTGTCCTAAAAGTTCCCTAAAAAGCCTTCAGTTAATTCAAAATGCTGCAGCTAGAGTACTGACGGGGACTAGAAGGAGAGAGCATATCTCACCCATATTGGCCTCTCTTCATTGGCTTCCTGTTAATTCTAGAATAGAATTTAAAATTCTTCTTCTTACTTATAAGGTTTTGAATAATCAGGTCCCATCTTATCTTAGGGACCTCGTAGTACCATATCACCCCAATAGAGCGCTTCGCTCTCAGACTGCAGGCTTACTTGTAGTTCCTAGGGTTTGTAAGAGTAGAATGGGAGGCAGAGCCTTCAGCTTTCAGGCTCCTCTCCTGTGGAACCAGCTCCCAATTCAGATCAGGGAGACAGACACCCTCTCTACTTTTAAGATTAGGCTTAAAACTTTCCTTTTTGCTAAAGCTTATAGTTAGGGCTGGATCAGGTGACCCTGAACCATCCCTTAGTTATGCTGCTATAGACGTAGACTGCTGGGGGGTTCCCATGATGCACTGTTTCTTTCTATTTTTGCTCTGTATACACCACTCTGCATTTAATCATTAGTGATCGATCTCTGCTCCCCTCCACAGCATGTCTTTTTCCTGGTTCTCTCCCTCAGCCCCAACCAGTCCCAGCAGAAGACTGCCCCTCCCTGAGCCTGGTTCTGCTGGAGGTTTCTTCCTGTTAAAAGGGAGTTTTTCCTTCCCACTGTAGCCAAGTGCTTGCTCACAGGGGGTCGTTTTGACCGTTGGGGTTTTACATAATTACTGTATGGCCTTGCCTTACAATATAAAGCGCCTTGGGGCAACTGTTTGTTGTGATTTGGCGCTATATAAAAAAAAAAAGATTGAATTGAATTGACTCTTAGTCTTGTCTATCCAAATTGGAAGTCCCAAAAACCAGTTTTATTTGTTGTTATCTATCGTCCACCTGGTCGTTACTGTGAGTTTCTCTGTGAATTTTCAGACCTTTTGTCTGACTTAGTGCTTAGCTCAGATAAGATAATTATAGTGGGCGATTTTAACATCCACACAGATGCTGAGAATGACAGCCTCAACACTGCATTTAATCTATTATTAGACTCAATTGGCTTTGCTCAAAATGTAAATGAGTCCACCCACCACTTTAATCATATCTTAGATCTTGTTCTGACTTATGGTATGGAAATTGAAGACTTAACAGTATTCCCTGAAAACTCCCTTCTGTCTGATCATTTCTTAATAACATTTACATTTACTCTGATGGACTATCCAGCAGTGGGGAATAAGTTTCATTACACTAGAAGTCTTTCAGAAAGTGCTGTAACTAGGTTTAAGGATATGATTCCTTCTTTATGTTCTCTAATGCCATATACCAACACAGTGCAGAGTAGCTACCTAAACTCTATAAGTGAGATAGAGTATCTCGTCAATAGTGTTACATCCTCATTAAAGACAACTTTGGATGCTGTAGCTCCTCTGAAAAAGAGAGCTTTAAATCTGAAGTGCCTGACTCCGTGGTATAACTCACAAACTCGCAGCTCAAAGCAGATAACCCATAAGTCGGAGAGGAAATGGCGTCTCACTAATTTAGAAGATCTTCACTTAGCCTGGAAAAAGAGTCTGTTGCTCTATAAAAAAGCCCTCTGTAAAGCTAGGACATCTTACTACTCATCACTAATTGAAGAAAATAAGAACAACCCCAGGTTTCTTTTCAGCACTGTAGCCAGGCTGACAAACAGTCAGAGCTCTATTGAGCCGAGTATTCCTTTAACTTTAACTAGTAATGACTTCATGACTTTCTTTGCTAATAAAATTTTAACTATTAGAGAAAAAATTACTCATAACCATCCCAAAGATGTATCGTTATCTTTGGCTGCTTTCAGTGATGCCGGTATTTGGTTAGACTCTTTCTCTCTGATTGTTCTGTCTGAGTTATTTTCATTAGTTACTTCCTCCAAACCATCAACATGTCTATTAGACCCCATTCCTACCAGGCTGCTCAAGGAAGCCCTACCATTATTTAATGCTTCGATCTTAAATATGATCAATCTATCTTTATTAGTTGGGTATGTACCACAGGCTTTTAAGGTGGCAGTAATTAAACCATTACTTAAAAAGCCATCACTTGACCCAGCTATCTTAGCTAATTATAGGCCAATCTCCAACCTTCGTTTTCTCTCAAAAATTCTTGAAAGGGTAGTTGTAAAACAGCTAACTGATCATCTGCAGAGGAATGGTCTATTTGAAGAGTTTCAGTCAGGTTTGAGAATTCATCATAGTACAGAAACAGCATTAGTGAAGGTTACAAATGATCTTCTTATGGCCTCAGACAGTGGACTCATCTCTGTGCTTGTTCTGTTAGACCTCAGTGCTGCTTTTGATACTGTTGACCATAAAATTTTATTACAGAGATTAGAGCATGCCATAGGTATTAAAGGCACTGCGCTGCGGTGGTTTGAATCATATTTATCTAATAGATTACAATTTGTTCATGTAAATGGGGAATCTTCTTCACAGACTAAGGTTAATTATGGAGTTCCACAAGGTTCTGTGCTAGGACCAATTTTATTCACTTTATACATGCTTCCCTTAGGCAGTATTATTAGACAGCATTGCTTAAATTTTCATTGTTACGCAGATGATACTTGCCTTACAATATAAAGCGCCTTGGGGCAACTGTTTGTTGTGATTTGGCGCTATATAAATAAAATTGATTTGATTTGTTTCCAATTAACCTGATCACCTGTGGAATGTTCAAAACAGGTGTTCTTTGAGCATTCATCAACTTTCCGTCTTTTGTTGCCACTGTCCCAGCTTTTTTTAAATGCGTTGCAGGCATCCATTTCAAAATTAGCAAATGTTTACACAAAAACAAAAAGGTCTATCAGTTTGAACATTAAATATCTTGTCTTTGTGGTGTATTCAATTGAATATAGGTTAAAGAGGATTTGCAGATCATTGTATTCTGTTTTTATTTACATTTTACACAATGTCCCAACTTAATTGGAATTGGGGTTGTATGAGCATTCTTATGTTCGAATATGGTGTTTGTTATGGACAGTCCAGGACTACCACAGAAGTCCAATAACAGACGATCGTTCGGGTTTAGATCGGGGAGGCTGTTCCTCCCAGTCACGCCTCTCCAGGTGGCGCTGTCATTGCCCATGTGTGCAGTGAAGTCCCCCAGTAGAACAATGGAGTCCTCCCCTGGAGCCCCATACAGAACTCAATTCAGGGACTCCAGGAAGGCCAAATACTCCAAGACCACACATCTCTCAGGTTCATAGAGACACACAAACCTCTCCACCATGATAAGGTGATGGTTCCTGGAGCAAACACAAACAAGAAAAACAAACAGCAACCACAAACAACAACCACAAACAGCAAACTAGCAGCAAACAACAAAAAGAAACACAAACAGCAAACAACAAACACAAACAACAAAAGAAACAGCAAACACAAATAACAAACAAAAACAGCAAACACTAACAGTAACCACAAATACAGACCACAAACAACAAGCAGCAAACACAAACAAACAGCTAACACAAACAACAAACAAAAACAGAAAACACAAACAACAAAAGCAAACAAAAACAGCAAAACAAACAGCAAACAAACAACAAAAGCAAACAGCAAAACATAAAAACAAACATAAACAAAAACAGCAAACATAAATAGCAAACACAGCAAATTTATGAGGTAATGACGTTCTGAAGAAACATCTTTAAAACCAAGATTCCAGTGACCTACTGATGGCAGCTGTGCCACTCCCAGGAATAACGAGGTTTGTTGGGCAGGAAGTCACCTGTTCCCTGGTTCTTCACCCGCTGAGGAAATCGCAACAAAACCCTGGTGTCGTAATCCTGAGAATAACGAGAGGAACTGCAGGAGTGGAGAAAAAAGGAGCTCAGTGCCAGTCATTGGGTTGAACTTTCTGAGAACATAAGTCCATACAGTTGTGTTATGTGCAGACGCAGGTTGAGGAGCAGACCAACGTCTGACCGAACCCAGCGCTAAATAACCAGAAAGCGGTTCCACAAACAAAACTATTTTATTTCCCCTCCAGTGAAATAATTAGTGAACAACATAAATATTTGGTTTGTCTGGCGGAGTGAAGGACGGCGCGCTCTCCAGCACCCAAAAGGATCGAAGCCTCGGCGCTTCTGGACTCAGATTCACCGCCAAACACCCCCCAGGTGGACACGACAAACTGACTCTGTGAAGGATGGAAAAGGTGAGGTAAGTCAACAGAGCTACAGCAAATATCTTTCAGAGGCACATACTATCAGCAACACATTCAGGTCTGAATTTAAGCTTTATGTAAATGAGCAGCTTCTCACAACAGGTGGAGGATCACGTGGAGTACGCCACGGCAGTGAGAAGCAAACTGCACAATTCTCATCAATGTTCAAATATACTGCGTAACAAAATGCCAAATTACTATTAACGATCATTCAGACAATAATCACCTCTGATGTGTGCTGACAGCATGTGTCCCTCACCCGTCCTCCTTCACAGGCACGATGTGTCAAACCCTGGCGCGTTCCTCAGCGTCTCACAAACGAACGTCACAAGGTCGAGTTCCCAGCAATTCTGCTTGAACCACTCATGGCTTAAATGCAAAACACCATCTCATTATCTGCTTCAGCTGAAAATCTTTAAGTTTACATATGAGCATCATCCACAGGTGCTGCGAGTCAGTAGGCCTGCACGTGAACATCCTCCACAGGTGCAGCTAATAATGCTGATGAGGGTGAAGGACTCTTCTGCCAGCACCTTCTCCACAGACAAAAACCAGTTTGTATACCACCTGGAGAGCAAAGAAAAGAAAACAACACAAAAACATCCAGCCAAACCTCCCAACACACAACAGTACCCCCCCATCAACGGGAAGCCTCCCGGCAACCGAACAGACCAGGCCCGAGAACAACACCTCCCTCCGGGGTCCATAACAGAAAGCAGACGGCAGGACAGGGCACCGCGGCTGGAAGGCCGGCTGGCATCAACAAAAACCCCAAACAAGTCCCATATACAACCCAACATAGAAGAAAAACACAAAACCCACCCAAACCCTCCCCAGGGGACCGTCCCATCCAACCCCGGGAAGAAAAGAAAAACTCCCAAATGCAATAACCCAACACAGCCCCATCAACACAAGACAAACATAAATTCACAAAGAAAAATAACAAACAACCCCCCCCCCAGAACGATATGCAGAACCCCCCCCCCAGAAGACCTTTACCGCCAGTTCCAGGAGAGAACAACCAAAACCGGAATCTTACAGAGGTCCCCAGGTTTACACGGAGGAACAGCGCCCCCCAGAGGACCGTACCATCAACCCCAGGAGGTACCCTCCCCACAACCCAGGAACCCCAGACCCGGCCACACTTGGTTAATCGGCCCCACAATCAATTCCCCCCCAGAGGACCGTCCCATCGACCCTGGAGGTGGAACCTGGAAGGAAACATAACAACACAAAAATCCAACCCCTGGCGGACTTCATTAAAACACCCCGGGGGCAAAATAAAACAACTGTCAAACCCTGTTACCCCCCCCCCCCCACAGCACCCCGAAAGACCCCAGATCACTCCCAGAGCCTATCATTAGCCCAATTTTGGCGAACGGCACAAAACTACTAAGCTGGGGAAGGAAACAGGAAAAACTAACCCGGTCCCATCCCCGAAGCGCAGCGGAAAACCGTTAAGACGTCCGGTGCCCCAACCCGACCATACCACCAGCCTATCGGGAGGGGTGGAACTACCGAAATGGCGAACGGCAACAGATCGGCCCACCACTCCGACTGAGGTATGTTCCCGTTGCACCACACCCCGGTAACACCAATGACGAACGGTCAAAGGCCCACCGGGGCTTGAGAGGAACCGGGCCCTAACCAAACCCAAAAAAACACCCCTGACAACCCCCCCCAGGTGCAGAGGTCTTCTGAGAAACGCTCAGCGTGACCAACCTGCACCACCCCACAACCCAAAAGACAAAACGGTCTCAGAGCAATGTGAGGTTGGGGTTAGGGAAGCAGGGAAATAAAAAACAACAAAACAAAACGACCCAATCCTCAAACAGAAAATACCTAAGTCCAAATAATGAAAAGTCCAGCCGAGCTCCGAACTGCCAGTTGTTCACTCCTCCGGAACCGCCTCTAAATCCCCAAACAATTTATAACCCCTTACAAAAAAACAAAAATAGCCCAAATAACTAAACAACCAAAGGGTATTTTTTTTTTTTTTTTTTGTGTGTGTGTCCATTTTTATGCCTGTCCCAGAACACCTGGAGATACGTCATCGCTATCTTTCTTGACGCTTATGTGACCGGGGCAATATGGTGGCCTCAGCTCGTCCGAGCTGCATGGGCTCATCCGCAAGAGGAGCCAGAGGTCCCGTCGGAGGAGTCTCAGTGGGGCGAAGAAGAGGCAGCCCAGATCTGTGTCGGGGAAAGCCCCGAGACGAAAAAACCCGCTCTGATGTCCATCCTCTCTCGCGTCGATGCTCCTTTATCCGATCATCTAGACGAATAACCAAAGATATTAGTTCATCTAAATCTTTTGGTTCGTCACGGACTGCTAGCTCGTCTTTTAATGGATCGTTCAAACCATCTACAAACACTCCTCTTAAAGCTGCGGCATTCCAACCGGACTGAGCAGAAAAAATTCAGAAATCCACGGAATAATCCGCCGCACTCCGCCTCCCCTGCCTGAGATTCAGCAACCGTTGGGCAACGGTATTTGTTTTCACCGGATGGTCAAAAACCAAGCGGAACTCCCGAGAGAAATCCTTAAAGGATCCTAACAATGGAGAGTTATTACTCCACAATGCAGTGACCCAAGCTAAAGCGTCACCTCGGAGCAAATTTGTCACATATGAGACACGACTACCATCAGAAGAGAAGGAAGCCGGTCGCTGAGCAAAAACCAGAGAACATTGCATCAAAAACGGAGCACAGGCTTCAACGTTTCCCGCATAAGGCTCCGGATGACAAATGATTGGTTCGGAAGCCGAATCTCTGGGTGACGGAGTTATCTGCACCGGTATCGATGGTGCCGCAGCTGGAGCAGCAGGAAGCGGAACGGCTTGTGCTGCAAGCTCCGTTACGCGGGCATCTGTTTGTTTAATTTGGTTTGCGAGATGCTGTAATTGCTCCCATATTTTCTCCAAGTGTTCTTGAACTCTTTCGGCAAACGGAACTGCTTCTGCCGCTGGGTCCATTTTGGAATGGCCGGGAACTACTGTTATGTGCAGACGCAGGTTGAGGAGCGGACCAACGTCTGACCGAACCCAGCGCTAAATAACCAGAAAGCGGTTCCACAAACAAAACGATTTTATTTCCCCTCCAGTGCAATAATTAGTGTACAACATAAATATTTGGTTTGTCTGGCGGAGTGAAGGACGGCACGCTCTCCAGCGCCCAAAAGGATCGAAGCCTCTGTGCTTCTGGACTCAGATTCACTGCCAAACACCCCCCAGGTGGACACGACAAACTGACTCTGTGAAGGATGGAAAAGGTGAGGTAAGTCAACAGAGCTACAGCAAATGTCTTTCACAGGCACACACTATCAGCAACACATTCAGGTCTGAATTTAAGCTTTATGTAAATGAGCAGCTTCTCACAACAGGTGGAGGATCATCAGTCCGTACGCCACGGCAGTGAGAAGCAAACTGTACAATTCTCATCAATGTTCAAATATACTGCGTAACAAAATGCAAAATTACTATTAACGATCATTCAGACAATAATCACCTCTGATGTCTGCTGACAGCATGTGTCCCTCACCCGTCCTCCTTCACAGGCACGATGTGTCAAACCCTGGCGCGGTCCTCAGCGTCTCACAAACGAATGTCACAAGGTCGAGTTCCCGGCAATTCTGCTTGAACCACTCATGGCTTAAATGCAGAACGCCATCTCATTATCTGCTTCAGCTGAAAGTCTTTAAGTTTACACGTGAGCATCATCCACAGGTGCTGCGAGTCAGTAGGCCTGCACGTGAACATCCTCCACAGGTGCAGCTAATAATGCTGATGAGGGTGAAGGACTCTTCTGCCAGCACCTTCTCCACAGACAAAAACCAGTTTGCATACCACCTGGAGAGCAAAGAATAGAAAACAACACAAAAACATCCAGCCAAACCCCCCAACACACAACACAGTTGTGCTCAAAAGTTTACAAACTCTTGCAGAATTTGTATTTTATTTAGTTATTTATTTTTGGCCATTTTTCACAGAATATGAATGATAACACAAAAACTTTTTTCACTCGTGGTTAGTGGTTGGGTGAAGCCATTCATTGTCAAACAAATGTGCTTACTTTTTTAAATCATAATGACAACAGAAACTAAACAAATGACCCTGATGAAAAATCTGCATTCCCCTGTTCTTAATACCGTGTGTTGCCCCCTTTAACATCAATGACAGCTTGGAGTCTTTTGTGGTTGTTGTGGACGAGGCTCTTTATTTCCTCTGATGGTAAAGCTGCCCATTCTTCTTGGCAAAAAGCCTCCAGTTCCTGTAAATTCCTGGGCGGTCTTGCATGAACTGCACATTTGAGATCTCCCCAGAGTGGCTCAATGATTTTGCAGTCAGGAAACTGAGATGGCCACTCCAGAACTTTCACTTTATTCTGCTGTAGCCAATGACAGGTTTACTTGGCCTTGTGTTTTGGATCGTTGTCATGTTGGAATATCCAAGTTCGTCCCATGCTCATCTTCCGAACTGATGAGTGCAAATGTTCCTCCAGTATTTTCTGATAACATGCTGCATTCATCCTGCCATCAATTTTGACCAGGTTTCCTGTGCCTTTGTAATTCACACATCCCCAAAACATCAGCTAACCACTTCAGTGCTTCACAGTAGGAAGGGTGTACCTTTCATCTTAGGCCTTGTTGACTCCTCTCCAAATATAACATTTATGGTTGTGGTCAAAAAGTAAAATTTTGGTCTCATCACTCCAAATGACTTTGTTCTCTGTGTTGTTTGAGGTATTGTAAGCAGGGTACTTTGTGGCTGTCTTCTGGTGACTCGACTATGCAGCTCATTTTTTTCACGTGCCTCCCTATTGTGCATCTTGAAACAGTCACACCACTTTTTTCAGAGAGTCCTGAAGTTATTTGTGGGTTTTTCTTTGCATCCCGAACAATTTTCCTGGCAGTTGATGCTGAAATTTTTGATGGTCTACCTGACTGTGGTTTGTTTCTAACAGCATCCCTCATTTCCCACTTCTTAATTAGAGTTTGAACACTCCTGATTGGCATTCTCAGTCCCTTGGATATCTTTTTATATCTCTTTCCTGTTTCATACAGTTCAGTTACCTTTTTTTTGACAATTCTTTTGCTTTCCCTATGACTCAGAAACTAGAAATGTCAATGCAGCACTGAATGAATGATCCAAGGGTTTGTCAGGAGCCCAGAAAGTCACTGACCTTTTATACACACACACTGATTACAAGCAAATAGATCATAGGTGAGCCAAAACAAAACAAAAATATTGCCAGGGTATTTAAACTTATGAGCACAACTGTGTTCCAGACAGCGACACTTCTGTCTGTGTAATGGACTCAGGAGCAGATACAGTAGTTCTGTGCAAATGGAACATTGTCTGTTCCCACATTCAAAAACCTTGGAGGAACTCGTGTTTTCTTACGATGCGAGGCAGTTTTCCTCTGCGGCACAGCGGAGGCTGTACATAGGAGCTCTCTGGACGTAGGTGGAGCTCTGGATGTAGTACGGATCAGGAACCAGATCTGGAAGGCCTTCAGTCACGACACAAAACACAAAAAAGTTCCATCTCTTATGACCGTTTTATTTTCACTAAAAGTTAACTTCTCAAATGTATAACCATTCGAGACCTTGCTGCACCTTTGAGCAGCTTTTGTCCCCATCTAGTGGGCGATGTGAGCATTTCAGGAACTCTGGTACCTTTCCAACATGAAATTCAAAATTCAGTCATTAAGCATTTATAAGAAATGTACATTTTTTTGGCACACAGAGCTTTGACCTCCCAGTATTAATGGACAAAAATTCAGATTTTGAGAGTTTTACAGTTTTGACTTTTAGGATTCAGGAAGGATGTACGGAAGGACAGAATTTCTCCTGACAAGCACAAGGTACAGCTGTGAAAAAACAACAACTCTGCATATTGAAATACAGATGGATTTATGAGGAACACAATGGATGTAATGTGGACTAAAGGGGTAAAGTCTAATGTCGCCTAAAACATATATAAACCACTCCAGGTTATTGCTTACTGGGGTATATTTTGTGTATATTTTCTATATTTTATTTTAACACATTAACAAAATAATGCCAGCAGCCTACTGTGTTACTATTATTAGAGTATTAACTGTACAACGGTAGATATGTTTGTTATGTTTAACTGTGAATGTAGCAGGCCGTGACACACAATTTAAAAAAAAACATGTTAATAATTTCACACAATCAACTTTAAAGTGTGTATCACTAGTAAATAAAATTAAGTCATAAAGATGGACAATTTAGCCTGATTTCACCTGATACTGATAAACTCTCACAAACCTCAAGCTGTTTGGAATGCGGACTTTGGTGACATCATCTCAGGTCACACCCCTCCAGTCGCTCTATAGAAAAACAGTATTTTTTTTTTACAGTATGAAATCAGTGGTTTTTGTGTAGTTTGACGGTGAATATGTCAACATGGTTAAAATTTGTGTTTTGGATGGAGTCACATGACTAGTGTTGTTTATTAGGTGAACAGATTTTCCAAAGATGCTGTAATATTTTGAGATGGAATTTTTTATTTTTATAGTCTTCAAAACATGGATCTAACCACTGATTTTATCTTTTCCTTTTGTGTGGCCAGAAAGAAATTCTTAAAGTTTGCTTCCTCTCCCGAAAGCGTGGAATGGGCCACATTTGTGGTTTGCACCGTGGCGTTGTGCTATGCTAAGCTAAGATGCTACACGCAGGACAGCGGCCAGTCGCATTGCGGAAGTCACTTCTGTGATCACGGAGTCGGACAGAACATGACGAGGAGTGACCGCTGTTAACACCACCGAGACATGGACCAGCTCGCAGCAATTTGAGTTACTGGCTAAGCTGAGCTAAACTGACGGCTAAGATAAGCTACAGGCAGCCAGCTTCTGGTGCAGCAAGACTGTTTTTCTGTGGACAAAAAAGGCAGCAGCGCCACACAGTGGAACAGTAATTCCACGTCTCCGAGTGTGAACACAGCAAGAGTGAAATCAGACTTCATGGTATATAATCATTATTATTATTCAGTCTTATTGAGACATATGCAATGTTGTTGTTTTGTTTTGCAGGTTACAAACAGGCAGACATGGATGGACATGTTAATTGCAAAATAAAATAATTTGATTTGAAAGCCAAATTAAAGTCATATTACATTTGGAGACAAAAGTCAGCCCAGTTTTACTGTGTGTCCTGGTATAAGTCATGACGTGGACACAGGTGGACGGACCTTCAGACAGGTAAGACTCAGCACCGGAGGTTATGTCAATTTTATGGCTAAATAGCTCTGAATCTGTGTGCATTTTTCAGACGCTGTATGAATAATTTCATTTTTATCAGCTGCATCAGGACACACACAAGTTAAAGAGTTTGAAGTAATAATTCATAATCTGGTATATCATTTTTTAAAAGATAGCGTTGACTGGAATGAGATATGACTTTTAGCTTTGAAAGTTTGTAGTTTGAATTTATTTAAAATGTTACTGCAGGTCCTTTACTGTTACTCCTTTTTTTCTCATCTATTTTTTTGAAACCGTTTTCCTACCATACAACAGGATTAATTATAATGTAAAAAGCGAACTTGTCCTTTAATGACTGATTGTTCAGAAATGTTCATAAACATAAATGCTTCGCTTAAAAAAATAAAATAAATAAAACACCTCCCACCCCAAAATTTTACAACATTTTGAATAATAATAATAATAATAATAAAAGTGTGGGGATGTAAAACCAAACACAATCACACACCTCTTCTTCATTCTTAAATAAATACTACTACTAATAGTAATAATGAAATAAAATAAAATAACCACGTGCGGACTTTGGCTTCTCACCGTACTGATGGTAGCGGGTTCCGTAGCCGTGCCGGGCTCGGACCCGCGCCCGCGGTCTGTAGTAGGAGTTGTAATAGTTGTAGTTCGGATAGTAGTTGGACGGTTTGTACGGGTTGTACGGATCGTCTCCGGCCATCGTGTCCTCCGCTCTCACCGGGACGCCGTCGCTCTCTGGCCGCCGGGGACGCGTCATCGCGCGTAATTGCGCGGCGCCGCTGGTGGCAGGGACGCGCGGAGAGGCGCGCGCGGCGGCGGACACCGTGTCGTTACCGGCGAGGACGATAACCGGCTGACCGCCGGTCTGACTCCTGCTGGGGGGCTGGTACTGAGAGCCGCGGCTCAGGACACTGAAAACCTGACCGTTATGTTGCCATGACAACCCGCGGCGAAGCGCATCACCGACCCGGTCAGTGAGCTGAGCGCGAGCGAGGCACAGACCGCAGAGGAGGAGAGCAACCGACAGGAAGACCCTCATCATCAGAAAGAAATGATCTGAAGAGAGAGAGAGAGAGAGAGAGAGAGGGGGGGGGGGGGTAAGAAGAGAAGAGTGTCAAAGTGTGTGTGTCCTACAGACCGGTGGTCAGGACAGGGTCGTCCCACCTCTCACCTGGTGACTCCTGAAAATGTTGCCATAGAAACGGCAGTGAGGACGAGTGACCCACATGTTGGTGTCCTTCTGACAGTGAGGCCCAGTGGGGTCCCATGGGCAGAGGGACACTCCTTCTCTAATGGGGACACTCCTCTATTGAGGACAGAGGGACACTCCTCTAATGAGGACAGAGAGACACTTCTTCGCTAATGAGGACACTTCTCTAATGGGGACAGAGGGACATGCCTTCTCTAATGGGGACACTCCTCTAATGGGGACAGAGGGACACTCCTCTAATGAGGACACTCCTAATGGGAACAGAGGGACATGCCTTCTCTAATGGGAACACTCCTCTAATAAGGACAGAAGGACACTCCTTCTCTAATGGCGACAGAGAGACACTCCTTCTCTAATGAGGACACTTCTCTAATGGGGACAGAGGGACATGCCTTCTCTAATGGGGACACTCCTCTAATGAGGACAGAGGGACACTCCTTCTCTAATGAGGACAGAGAGACACTCTTCTCGAATGAGAACACTTCTCTAATGGGGACAGAGGGACATGCCTTCTCTAATGAGGACACTCCTTAATGTGAACAGAGGGACACTCCTCTAATGAGGACAGAGAGACACTCCTTCTCTAATGAGGACACTCCTCTAATGAGGACAGAGGGACACTCTTCTAATGGGCACAGAGGGACACTCCTTCTCTAATGGGCACAGAGGGACACTCCTTCTCTAATGGGCACAGAGGGACACTCCTCTAATGGGGACAGAGAGTCACTCCTTCTCTAAAGGGGGCAGAGGGACACTCCTTCTCTAGTGAGGACACTCCTCTAATGGGGACAGAGGGACACTCCTCTAATGGGGACACTTCTCTAATGGGACAGAGGGACATGCCTTCTCTAATGGGGACACTCCTCTAATGAGGACAGAGGGACACTCCTCTAATGGGGACAGAGGGACACTCCTCTAATGAGGACAGAGGGACACTCCTTCTCTAATGAGGACACTGTAATGGGGACAGAGAGACACTCCTCTAATGGGGACAGAGGGACACTCCTTCTCTAATGAGGACAGAGGGACACTCCTTCTCTAATGAGGACACTCCTCTAATGAGGACAGAGGGACACTCCTCTAATGAGGACACTCCTCTAATGAGGACAGAGGAACACTCCTCTAATGGGTACAGAGGGACACTCCTTCTCTAATGGGGACAGAGAGACACTCCTTCTCTAATGGGGACACTCCTCTAATGGGTACAGAGGGACACTCCTTCTCTAATGGGGACAGAGAGATACTCCTTCTCTAATGAGGACACTCCTCTAATGGGGACAGAGAGACATGCCTTCTCTAATGGGGACACTCCTCTAATGGGGACAGAGGGACACTCCTCTAATGGGGACAGAGGGACACTCCTCTAATGAGGACAGAGGGACACTCCTTCTCTAATGAGGACAGAGAGACACTCCTTCTCTAATGAGGACAGAGGAACACTCCTCTAATGGGTACAGAGGGACACTCCTTCTCTAATGGGAACAGAGAGACACTCCTTCTCTAATGAGGACACTCCTCTAATGGGGACAGAGGGACATGCCTTCTCTAATGGGGACACTCCTCTAATGAGGACAGAGGGACACTCCTTCTTTAATGTGGACAGAGACACACTCCTTTGCTAATGTGCAATATTTATGTTCAACTGTTAGGACCACAGGTCAGGAGCAAAGGATTAGGATGAAAGGGTAGTGATTAGGATCAAAGTTCAGCCATTGGGGTCAAAGGTCAGGAACAATGAATCAGGATCAAAAGTCAGTAATACAATCAAAGATCAGAAACAAAGGATCAAGATCACATCTCAGGTATCAGGACCAAAGAATCAGGATCAGAGGTCAAAGATTAGGACAAAACGTGGAGTTATTAGGGTCAGGATCAAAGGTCAGCGGACATTATTTGGTACCTGTCAGACTTTGTTATTAATGGTGCTGGAAGCTATGAAGCAGTCGTGGAAATGTTTGGACTTTAGTTCCAGTTTGTACAAGATGTTTCACCTTTTGTTTGGTTTTATTGGAGACAACCGCTGAGCGCTCACGAGGCTGAAAACGTCTCAAACTGAAGCGGTTTGTTACCAACTGAGAAGTTTCCTCCTGACAAAAGACTGTAAAAATGAAAACGTGCCGCCCACGTGCACGTGATCCAAGAACCCGAGACAAACACGTCATGAAGCTGACACATGGAGCATCAGGATCAAAGGTATGTTTGGAACCAACAAACAACTTCTGTGACATCACGCGTCTGTGTCTTTGTCTGCGTCTTTGTGTGTCTGTCTCTGTGTGTATGTGTGTATGTGTGTCTGTCTGTGTGTGTATGTGTGTCTGTCTCTGTGTGAGTGTGTGTCTGTGTGTCTGTCTGTGTGTGTGTATGTGTGTCTGTCTCTGTGTGTGTGTGTGTCTGTCTCTGTGTGAGTGTGTGTCTGTGTGTCTGCCTCTGTGTGTATGTGTGTCTCTGTGTGAGTGTGTGTCTGTCTGTGTCTGTGTCTGTCTCTGTGTGAGTGTGTGTCTGTGTCTGCCTCTGTGTGTATGTGTGTCTCTGTGTGAGTGTGTGTCTGTGTGTCTGTCTGTGTCTGTGTGTATGTGTGTCTCTGTGTGAGTGTGTGTCTGTGTGTCTGTCTCTGTGTGTATGTGTGTCTGTCTGTGTGTGTATGTGTGTCTGTCTCTGTGTGAGTGTGTGTCTGTGTGTCTGTCTGTGTGTGTGTATGTGTGTCTGTCTCTGTGTGTGTGTGTGTCTGTCTCTGTGTGAGTGTGTGTCTGTGTGTCTGCCTCTGTGTGTATGTGTGTCTCTGTGTGAGTGTGTGTCTGTCTGTGTCTGCGTGTCTGTCTCTGTGTGAGTGTGTGTCTGTGTCTGCCTCTGTGTGTATGTGTGTCTCTGTGTGAGTGTGTGTCTGTGTGTCTGTCTGTGTCTGTGTGTGAGTGTGTGTGCCTGTGTCTCTCTCCGTGTCTGTGTGTCTGTCTCTGTGTGTCTTTGTGTGTCCATGTGTGTGTGCCTCTGTCCCTGTGTGTGTGTCTTATTTATTTCACTCTAACATCAACTCTGCACTAAATGTCATTGGCTGGTTACCGTGGAGACCAGAGGTCACCGACCCTGCTCCTGGAGGTCACCTACATGTTCTCCTCGTGTACCTGGTGTTTCCCAGCTCTTGACTGGCTGAGCACACCTGACTTGATTAACAGTGGGTGGAGCAGAGAGATGGAATACGTGCAGGACAGGTGACCTCCAGGAGCAGATTGTGACCTCCAAGAGGAGGTTGGTGACTTCCATGAGCAGGTTGGTGACCTCCAGGAGCAGGTTGTGACCTTCACGAGGACATTGGTGACCTCCAGGATGAGGTTGTGACCTCCAGGAGCAGGTTGTGACCTTCACGAGGACATTGGTGACTTCCAGGATGAGCTTGGAGACCTCCAGGAGCAGGTTGGAGACCTCCAGGAGGAGGTTGGAGACCCCTGATGTTGATTTTACATCACTGCAACTGAGCTACAGTGAAGCCAAACTGCTACCGTTGCTCCTTAGTGGAATCAGCCATGACAACTGGACTAATTTGCAAATAGAAGCGGATCTGGAAGGTCATGAGCCGTTACACCCTAAAGCAGGGGTGGGCAACGAGGGCCGAGACACTGCAGGTTTTCCTTGCAACCAGTCACCTCAGCAGGTGGGTTGCTGATGAGCTTCTACCTTGAACATAAACACCTGGTCGTCTTGAAATTACCTGCTGAAACACCTGATCATTAATGAAATCACCTGCTGAGGTGACTGGTAGCAAGGAAAACCTGCAGTGCTTTGGCCCTTCATGGCACATGATTGCCCACCCCTGCCCTAAAGGTTAACCCCACCCCAGTTAGCGCTGAGCCATTAGCTAAAACAGGAACAAAGCCACATGTAAAGAGAATTTCTGAAAAGGAACCAAGTCTCATCTATCAAGGTTAACATAACCCACTAATTAAACTCATCTAGAGAGTTTGTGGCACAAAAACCCCAATTGGGGCCTAAAATGGGGGTTAAATTTAGCACAGTATCTCATTGTGAGCTATCAGAAATGTTGTTGACATGTTCAAGAAGTGACGCAGGGCCACACTGAGGAGAAGCAAATCCAAGTGATCGAGGAGGAAGACTTTTGCTTGTGAAAAGTCATGTCATGGGATCAACGGAGGGAGCGACACGTTATAAGACTGACCGTCACCACCTGGTTCCACACCGGGCTGGTACCGTACTTGCACACACCAGGCGTCTTACTTTATTGTTACAGATGGCATTGTTATTATTTCGGCAGTGCCTTTTGGAATAAATAATTCCAACTGAATGTGGCTGCTCAGTTATTTTGACGCCATCCTACAAGTGTAAAGTAAAAGTAAAATCCAGTACAATACAGACTGTGTTCTTCTTGGAGTGAGCAGTGGGAGATGTCACTGCAGCAGGCTGAAAATGACCCATCGGGCAGCGAGCGCAGCATTCAGTGTGTGTGTGTGTGTGTGTGTGTGTGTGTGTTAGCAGCGTACCACACTCTTCAGAAAAAAAGAGTTTTCAGATGTACGACAAACTGTTATTGTCATAAATGTGGCCAGATTTCCTTGTGTTTGGAATCAGGAAGCCAATCAGGGTGAAAAATCTGCAGTGGGAGACAAGCTTGAGACAAACTAAAGAGCTGTGAACAAGATCGCAAGATGATCTTGTTCACATAAGATGATCAGGACTTTCAGTCGTGATCACATAACCTCCTCTGTTAGTTCCTAACTGAAATATTTTGGTTTCCACTCGATATTCTCATGAAACATGTTTGAGATTATTCAAGGGATGTTTAAGGTCCAGACTATTGAGGCTGTTTAGACCTTCTGTATCCTGGAATCGAGACCACAGTCTGTGATCCAGACTATAGTCTGCATTCTAGACCACACAGGCTAGAGACCACAGTTGAGGGTCTAGACTCTTGACTCATCTAGAATCGAGACGACAGTCTGTGATCTAGACTATAGTCTGCAGTCTAAACCATACCACTTATAGAGACCAGTCAAGGGTCTTTAGGCTGTCTATAGTCTAGTGTCAAGAGCCTAGACTGTGCTTTAGATGGTCTAGGTTCTAGACCATACTTGTGTGTAGCGTTTTGAGGTTACTTGTAATGTGTATCTGTATTAAAAACTCTTGTCCTGCCATAACAACATTTCCCTTTGAGTTCAAAGGTCACCAGTTTGGGCCATGGAGCGGTGAGACTGTAGTTTTGATTTTTATGGCCCAATGGTTCTTCAACATTACTCTTTGAGGTTACGTCTGCTCCTCAGTGATTCTTATCAATTTACTCTGTAAGATGTTCAACTGAGTCCTTCAGGAGCGGAACGCCACTCCAAGCGGCAGCAGAGATGCTAACACGCGCCGTCAATTCCTCAGTCGCAGCAACACGTGTGCACGTTTTAAACGTTTCCTTCAGTTTTTAAAGGAAAAAGTAATACTGCACACGGGCTCCTTTTTAATGACATCTGTGTAAAGATCAAAGGCAGAGTAACTATCGCACTTCTCAGCACAAACACAAAGCAATGAGAAGCAGGTGTTTGGAGTGTTTTATAATGAGGCGCCTGCAGCGACCTCCTGCACGTACCACACACAAAGAGCAAACAACAGCCGTCATCATCATCATCATCATCATCATCACTGCACAAGCTACACGTGTCCACCATCATCTTACCGAAGCTGTTGGCAAAAAGATGCTGAAGATGTGACGTCTTTGAACATCTCACCTACATTCTGCAAAAACAAAAACAGACTCATGAGGAAGGTGGCTGAAAGCCTTTTAAAACATCACTAAGAGTCGATTTTTAAAGGTTAATATCAATCTAGAGAGGGATGTTAACCTCCTCAGGGGAGGAGGGTTTCCAGTTTGGTGGGCTGGGGGTCTCATCACGGCTTTTTGCAGGTGATGTGGTCCTGTTGGCTTCATCAGCCTGTGACCTCCAACACTCACTGGAGCGGTTCACAGCTGAGTGTGAAGTGGCTGGGATAAGGATCAGCACCTCTAAATCTGAGGCCATGGTTCTCAGCAGGAAACCAATGGATTGTCTACTCTGGGTAGGGAATGAGGTCTTACCCCAAGTGAAGGATTTCAAGTACCTCGGGGTCTTGTTCACGAATGAGGGCACAATGGAGTGTGAGATTGGCCGGAGATCTACTGGTCAGTCTTCATTCCTACTCTCACCTATGGTCATGAGGGTTGGGTCATGACTGAAAGAACTAGATTGTGGGTATAAGGGTGGCTGGTGTCTCCCTTAGAGATAGGGTGAGACGTTCGGTCATCCGTGGGGAGCTCAGAGTAGAATCGCTGCTCCTTCATGTTGAAAGGAGTCAGCTGAGGTGGTTCGGGCATCTGGTTAAGATGCCCCCTGGGCGCCTCCCTAGGGAGGTGTTCCAGGCATGTCCATCTGGGAGGAGACCCAGGGGAAGACCCAGGACTAGGTGGAGAGAATATAAAGTTGAACTGGATGGTATTTCGCCTTACGCGCCGTTTTGGTCTAAATTTATTCACGATGGAATGAGGTGATCGGAGTTTAAGATCTCCTTATTGTTTGGAAAGTGTAGTGACACGGACCCACAACAGGGGGCGTAAATGAGCGGGCAATAGATGAGCCAAAAATACAACACTTTACTGTTGTGAAATGTGCACGAGAATACAGACAAACGTAGAATTTGGATCACAATCAAAATATACAAGGTGATGTGTGGGTAGGCTCGAGGATAGGAGACGTCCGTCCCGAGTAGAACCGGATCCCACACGATTTCCACTGCCACCGAACCCGAAGGATACTGGAGCCGCCAAGTCCCGAGTCCCCAGGTGGTCACCGTCTCCGACTGTCGGATCTGGTACTGCTGGCAGAAAGCAGAAAAACAGATGTGATGAGTGTGAGACAACACACCCAGTAAACAGTCAGCAAGTTGTCCTTCCAGGAGGGAAACAACACCTCCACCTTTAACACAGAACACAGTTGTGCAGAGCCTGAGAGCTACTTATCCGTTTTGGCGTGCGGGGTGAAGAACGTCACTCCTACACGGACCACAAAACTCAGCACCAGCTGAAAGCAGTCAACAGGATCTCCTGCAACCACTCAGAAAAAAAGATCACGTGCGTACGGAACAGTCAAACGGCTGAGAGTTTACCGTAGAGGTAGACGATATCTCGGCGATGAGGTGGAGATGTCGTCTGGCTTTTGTGTATGTGGGTGATGACCTGGTGATTGGTGACAGCTGTCATAGCTGATGAGTGACAGCTGTCACCCCGGCTGTTTCTGTGAGGCGGCAGCGCCCTCTTGTGCCTGAAGCCCGCACTTCAGGCAGGGCGCCCTTTGGTAGTGGGCCAGCAGTACCTCCTCTTCAGCGGCCCACACAACAAGACCCCCCCCTCAACAGGCGCCTCCTGGCACCCGACCCGGCTTGTCAGGATGGCGATGGTAGAAATCGGCCAGGAGGGCCGGATCCAGGATGAAGCTCCTTTTCACCCAGGAACGGTCTTTGGGTCCATACCCCTCCCAGTCCACCAAGTACTGGAAACCCCGGCCCTTCCGGCGGACGTCCAGGAGCCGACGCACAGTCCAAGCCGGCTCCCCGTCGATGATCCGGGCAAGAGGCGGCGCCGGTCTGGGAGCACAGAGGGGTGAGGTGTGATATGGTTTTACTCTGGAGACATGAAAAACCCGGTGGATCCGCAGTGAAGCTGGGAGCTGGAGCTTCACTGTGGCAGGACTGATGACCCTGAGGATCTTAAATGGTCCAATGTATCTGTCTTTGAGTTTTGGGGGGTCCACTTGTAGAGGAACGTTTTTCGTTGGAAAGCCATACCTCCTGCCCGGGCTGGTATGCAGGGACCAGGGAACGCCGGCGATCTGCATGGTCTTTGGCCCTCATCCGGGCTTTCAACAAGGTAGAACGGGCGGTGCGCCACACCCGACGGCACCTCCGCAGGTGGGCCTGGACCGAGGGCACACCGACCTCTCCCTCCATCACGGGAAACAATGGGGGCTGGTACCCCAGACACACCTCAAACGGGGAGAGGCCGGTGGCAGAGGACACCTGGCTGTTATGCGCATACTCGATCCAGGCCAGATGTTCACTCCAGGCCGTCAGGTGCGCAGACGTCACAGCGCAGGGCTTGCTCCAGTTCTTGGTTGGCCCGTTCTGCCTGTCTGTTGGTCTGTGGGTGATACCCGGACGAGAGGCTCACGGTGGCCCCCAGTTCTCGGCAGAAACTCCTCCAGACTTGAGAGGAGAATTGGGGACCTCGATCCGAGACGATGTCCATGGGTATCCCATGCAGACGCATGCTGCCCTGCGGCCCTGCTGTCTCCTGGGCCGTAGGGAGCTTCGGGGGGGGGGGGGGGGGGCACGAAGTGGGCCGCCTTGGAGAATCGGTCCACTATCGTGAGGATGGTAGTCATGTCCCGGGACGGCGGGAGGCCCGTGACGAAGTCCAGGCCGATGTGGGACCAGGGGCACAGGTAACGGCTGGAGAAGTCCCTGTGCCTGTTGGTGGTCAACCTTTCCCCTGGCGCAGGTGGTGCAGGCCTGGACATAGTCCCGGACGTCGGCTTCCATGGACACCCACCAGAAGCGCTGCCGGACCACTGCCATGGTCCTTCGCACCCCCGGATGGCAGGAGAGTTTGGAACCGTGACAGAAGTCCAGGACGGCAGCTCTGGCCTGTGGTGGGACGTAGAGGCGGTTCTTGGTCCGTTTCCTGGGTCCGGGTTCCATGCCAGGGCCTCCCGGACGGTCTTCTCCACGTCCCAGGTGAGGGTGGCCACGATAGTGGACTCAGGAATGATGGATTCCGGCGGATCCGACAGCTCGGTTTTGACTTCGACTTCGTGAACCCGGGACAGGGCATCCAATCTTTGGTTCTTGGTCCCGGGGAGGTAGGTGATCCGGAGGTCAAAACGCCCGAAGAACAATGACCAGCGGGCTTGCCTGGGGTTCAGCCGCTTGGCGGTCCTGATATACTCCAGGTTCCGGTGGTCCGTGAAAACCGTAAATGGTACAGTGGCTCCCTCTAACAGATGTCTCCACTCCTCAAGAGCCTCTTTCACCGCGAGGAGTTCCCGATTGCCCACGTCATAGTTCCGTTCAGCTGGGGTCAACCTGCGTGAAAAATAGGCACAAGGATGGAGACTCTGATCGGACTCCCCACTCTGGGACAGCACGGCTCCTATCCCTGAGTCCGAGGCATCCACTTCTACCACAAACTGGCGGCTAGGATCGGGCTGCACCAGAACTGGTACAGTCGAAAACCGGCGCTTCAACTCCCTAAACGCAGCCTCGCACAGATCCGACCAGGTAAATGGTACTTTGGAGGAGGTCAGAGCTGTCAGGGGGCTAACTACCTGACTGTAGCCCTTAATGAACCTCCTGTAGAAATTCGCAAAGCCGAGGAACTGTTGCAGCTTCCTACGGCTTGTCGGTTGGGGCCAGTCTCTCACCGCAGCAACCTTGGCCGGATCAGGGGCGACGGAGTTGGGGGAGATTATAAACCCCAGGAAGGACAAAGAGGTGCGGTGGAACTCACACTTCTCACCTTTCACAAACAGACGGTTCTCCAACGACCGCTGCAGGACCTGACGTACATGCTGGACATGGGTCTCAGGATCCGGGAAGAAAATGAGAATATCGTCTAGGTATACGAAGACGAATCGGTGCAGGAAGTCCCGCAAGATGTCATTTACCAAAGCTTGAAACGTCGCGGGGGTGTTGGTGAGGCCGAACGGCATGACCAGGTACTCAACGTGACCTAATGGGGTGTTAAATGCCGTCTTCCACTCGTCTCCCTTCCGGATCCGAACCAGGTGGTACGCATTCCTAAGATCGAGTTTTGTGAATATTTGGGCTCCATGCAGGGGCGTGAACACCGAATCCAACAGGGGTAGAGGATACTGGTTGCGAACCGTGATCTCGTTCAGTCCCCTGTAGTCAATGCATGGACGGAGTCCGCCATCTTTCTTGCCCACAAAAAAGAAACCTGCACCCATCGGGGAGGTGGAGTTCCGGATCAGCCCGGCAGCTAACGAGTCCCGGATGTAGGTCTCCACTGATTCGCGTTCTGGATGTGAGAGGTTGTACAGCCGGCTGGACGGGTACTCAGTGCCCGGGATCAAATCAATGGCGCAATCGTACGGATGGTGTGGGGGAAGAGTGAGTGCCAGATCTTTGCTGAAGACGTCAGAGAAATCGTGGTACTCCTCAGGCACCGCCGCAAGATTGGGGGAACTTTAACCTCCTTGTTAGCGGTCAAACCGGGCGGAACCAAGGATCCTAGACATTCCCGGTGACAGGTTTCGCTCCACTGAGCCACAACCCCAGACGGCCAATCAATCCGGGGATTGTGTTTGATCATCCATGGGAAGCCCAAAATCATGTGGGAGGTAGAAGGAGTCACAAAAAACTCAATCTCCTCCCGATGATTTGCAGACACCACCAGAGTCACAGATAGTGTCTTGTGTGTGATTAAAGGGAGAAGGGTGCCATCTAGTGCCCGCACCTTCAATGGCGAAGGAAGCGCCACCAGAGGGAGCCCTACCTCCCTTGCCCATCTGCTGTCCAGCAGATTCCCTTCTGACCCCGTGTCCACCAGTGCAGGGGCCTGAAGGGTTAGATCCCCACTCAGGATCGTAACTGGGAGTCGTGCAGAAAGACGGGTTTGTCCCACGTGAAATTCTTGGCCCACCCTTAGCCCAGTTTCTAAGAGCGGGCGTTGGTGTTTAACCGTTTGGGGCAGTCTCTCTGCTGATGCTCGCTTGAGCCGCAGATAAAGCACTCTCCGCGGACCAGTCTCCTTTGTCTGTTAGTGGCTCTGACTTTAGCCCTGCTTGTGTCCATAGCATCGTCAGCAGGGGGAGCTGTAGCCAAACGGAGCACTGAGGCAGTGGAGCGTGGGGAGGGCGGCACCTTTTCGGATCCGGAAGGGAGAGGGACGGCACGTACCCGACCACGCCCTTCGTCTCGCTCCCGACGGCGTTCCTCTAACCGATTGTCTAATCGTATGACCAGATCAATAAGCCCATCTAAATCCCGCGGCTCATCCTTAGCCACCAGATGCTCCTTCAGGACTGACGACAGTCCGTTTACAAAGGCGGCGCGGAGTGCAGCGGTATTCCAGCCGGACCTCGCAGCCGCGATGCGGAAGTCGACCGCATACTCAGCTGCACTCCGACACCCCTGTCTCATTGACAGCAGCGCTGTTGAAGCAGTCTCGCCTCTGTTTGGGTGATCAAATACTGTTCTGAACTCCCTCACAAACCCAGTATAAGAGGTAAGGAGCCGTGAATTCTGCTCCCAGAGCGCCGTAGCCCAGGCGTACCTCACCTCGAAGCAAATTAATTACATAAGCCACCCTACTGGCGTCTGGCGCGTACATCACGGAACACTGTGAAAGACGAGCGAACACTGCATTAAAAAGTCAACGCACATCTCCACACAACCCCCGTACAGCTCTGGGGGACTTATGTATGCTTCAGGGGATGGTGGGGGGGGTCGTTGAATGACCATTGGAACGTCTATATTCGGCACCGGGTCAGCAGGAGGAGGAGCTGCAGCAGCGCCCTGAGAGCCTCCATCCGGCGATTGAGGATGACATTCTGCTCGGTCATTAGATCCAACCGAGCAGTAAAGGCGGTGAGGATTTGCTGCAACTCACCTAACACGCCTCCTGCAGACGCCTGTGCACCCTGCTCTTCCATTGGCTGTCCAACAGATGGTTGATGCCCCTCGGGATCCATGACGATGGCCGAGATATCCTGTTGGGAAAGTGTAGTGACGCGGACCCACAACAGGGGGTGTAAATGAGCGGACAATAGATGAGCCAAAAATACAACACTTTACTGTTGTGAAATGTGCACAACGAGAATACAGACAAACGTAGAATTTGGATCACAATCAAAATATACAAGGTGATGTGTGGGTAGGCTCGAGGATAGGAGACGTCCGTCCCGAGTAGAACCGGATCCCACACGATTTCCACTGCCACCGAACCCGAAGGATACTGGAGCCGCCAAGTCCCGAGTCCCCAGGTGGTCACCGTCTCCGACTGTCGGATCTGGTACTGCTGGCAGAAAGCAGAAAAACAGATGTGGTGAGTGTGAGACAACACACCCAGTAAACAGTCAGCAAGTTGTCCTTCCAGGAGGGAAACAACACCTCCACCTTTAACACAGAACACAGTTGTGCAGAGCCTGAGAGCTGCTTATCCGTTTTGGTGTGCGGGGTGAAGAACGTCACTCCTACACGGACCACAAAACTCAGCACCAGCTGAAAGCAGTCAACAGGATCTCCTGCAAACACTCAGAAAAAAAAGATCACGTGCGTACGGCACAGTCAAACGGCTGAGAGTTTACCGTAGAGGTAGACGATATCTCGGCGATGAGGTGGAGATGTCGTTCGGCTTTTGTGTATGTGGGTGATGACCTGGTGATTGGTGACAGCTGTCATAGCTGATGAGTGACAGCTGTCACACCGGCTGTACAGTATTTAGCACCGTGCTTTAATTTTAATTTACAAACTATACGAGGTCTGTTAGAAAAATATCCGACCTTTTTGGTTTTTTTGCAAAAACTATATGGATTTGAATCACGTGCGATTACATCAGCCAAGCTTGAACCCTCGTGCGCATGCGTGAGTTTTTTCACATCTGTCGGTTGCGTCATTCGCCTGTGAGCACGCCTTGTGGGAGGTGTGGTCCAGCCTCCTCGGCGGATTTTCATTGTCAGGAAATTGGCTGATCGACTGCCGCTTTACTGCATCAAAATTTTTTCAGAAACTGTGAGAGACAGCCAGTTGGAAACCATTCGGAAAATTCAGATGGCTTTCCGTGAAGATCTTATGGGGATCACACAAATTAAGGAGTGTTACAACCGGTTTAAAGACGGCGCACAATGGCGGAGGGCGCGCCGCGCTCAGAGCGGCGATTGACAGGCTGAAATGACCAGATCATTTCCAAAGTGAACACTGTGTTGATCCGGGACGTCGTCTGACTACTACAGAAACAGCAGAAGATGTGGACATAGCACTTTTTCGGCACATTCCACTGTTACAGGAGTTTTTGTCATGGAAAGAGGAGCGGAGGAATTTGCCACGGAGCCGCTAATGGCGCGGGACAAACGCACCTCCGTGTTAGTCTCACAGGACAAGCCCTAACATGCCCAGCTCTTGCACCATTCGGAAGATTCAGACGGCTTTCGGTGGCTTTTCAGTCGTGTGACTATCCGAGAAATTGTGGACGAGCTGGACATGCCACATGTGAGGCTTCATCACGGCGTTGCTTTTTTGTTGTGCACCTCTGTCCCGACGCACGAATTTTCATGACAAAAAAACTCCTGTAACAGTGGAATGTGCCATTCATTTCCAAAGTGAACGCTTTGTTGATCCGGCACGTCGTCTGACTACCAGAGAAATGGCAGAACAGCACTTTTTCGGCATGCATACTTTCATGCTTCCCATCCTGGGGCGCCTGGAGTCGGCCATGGGGGAGGGGTGATTTCATGATTGGGGCTTGTATGTTGTGTCTTTTTTTCTTTATTTTGTAGCTACCATTCTTTGTCACTGTCATGTTTGGAGGTGGGATCTTTCTGCTCTGTCCTCTGCTTGGTGGTGGGCGTTTCCCTGTGATCCTCTCTCCAGCTTGCCACACCCCTTCCAGATCCCTCCAAGCACACCTGTTCTACATTTCCTGCTAATCACTCCCTATATTTTAGTCACACCCGTCACCCTGTCTGTTTGCGAGATTGTTGAGCCTCGAGCCACTTTTGAGCACTTATCCTTCTGAGCATTTCTGTCCTGTTTTTGACGTTGTCTCTGCCTAATGCTTTGGATCCTTCTGCTTATCTTGGTCTGCCTACCTGTGTACCGAACCCAGCCTGAATTTTCATTAAACTCTATTTTACTGACATCTGAATCCTGCATTTGTGTCCAGCTACGCCATTTCGGTAAGCCTGACAATCATGCCCCTGTTCTGTGGAATGATCTCCCTGCGTCAATAAAACAGTCAGATTCTGTGGAGACTTTCAAGTCCAGACTTAAGACACACTTATTTTCCCTTTCGTATGACTAGCATACTGGTATAGTTTTTACACTTTTTACTCTTTTAATTCATTTTTGTAGGAAACAGAGCGTGCCGCGGCCTCAAGTTTACCTAAATTCTGGGTCTTTTAGTGAAGTTTAGGGCTAGTGGCCGGCAATCACCTTAGTATTTCTTCTGTTTTTCTTGTTGATTAATGCTGAAAATTATACTGTATTTCTTGTTTTTCTGATGCCTGATTTTTGTTTTCTCACTCTCTGTTTAAGATGCAGCTCCATCCAGAGATGGGTGTGGTATTTGTGCTGGAGACCCTCCTGTCCTGTGCACCAATAGCATTTCCTGTTGTAATACAGACAAGAAACTACACTCCACTAAAATGTTTCCTCCCAAAATGAGACGTGCTCAGCTCAGATATATGGAAAGACATTCATGCCAATAATATTTGAAAGGAAATGCCTTTGACAAAAACTAGATTTTGTTTATTCCTATTTATGTCCAGAGTTCAAGGATCCACCATGTAGAGTTTATTATGTCCAAAGTTTAAGGATCCAGTGACCAATTTCATATTTATTTACTTTAAGACTCAATAAAATGTTGTTTAATTTAAATTTAATTGGTTATAAAGTGCCAAATCACAACAAAATTCATCTCAAGGCGCCTCACATAGGACAGTTCAACATAAAAAAATTAAAATAGATAAATAAAAAAAAAATTCAAATACACAATTACAAACAGAAGTAAAAGAATAAAACAGATCAAAATAAAAACTATTCATAAGAAAGAGAATAAAAATAGGTTTTAAGTCTTGACTTAAAAATGTCCATGGACTCCAACTGTCTCACGGTCGCAGGAAGAGCGGGTGCACGATAAGAAAAAGCCGAATAAAAGAATGAAGATTATTGAATAACAAGACGCATACGATTTTTATTTTATCATCGGGCAAAAATGCATGTCAGATTTTCACTCTGGATCCAGCTCTGCTGATGTTACAATGTCAAAATAAAGGTTTAATATCAAAATAAAGGTTTTGAAAATGAATCCCCAAAATTTTCATAAATCCGGAAGCTGAGGTCGATCTGACAAACAGAGATACGTGAGGTAGATAGCAAGTACCTCCATCGACACAAAAACATCACTGAATGAAAAATATTTCTCATCTGCTTGGTTTTAGTTTCTGTTATTTTCAACCATTTCCTCATTCATTCATTTCCTCCCAGGTTTATAGTAGGTCTGGATCGTGTCTAATTCAGGTCTAAGCCAAAGACTTTATTTATTCTATCGTCACAGAACTCTATTAAGTGTTAAATCAACACTGCGGCAAGTGCAGATGGTTTCAAACAAACACTGATGAATCAAGCGTATTAAAGTGTTAAATCAAGTTAATCAACACTGAAAGTGATCTAAAAAGAGACTTTTTTGAGTGTTCTGTCTCTGCTGCCCCCTACAGGATTACTCTGCCAGGAGCCAGAGACTCTGAGGACCAATCACGTGGGTCCACATCTGGACCCACGTGATTGGTCCTGGAGGCTGAGTGTGTAAATAAACAGGACCACAAAGAAGAAGAAACCATTATGTGACCCCGGACAGTCCTGAAGAGAAACAAAGACCTTATTAACTGAAACATCATCTGTTTACATTTTCATCATCATTTGGTTGAAGTTGAATTTATTGCCGTATTTCTGTTACCCGTGTGTGTTGGTGCAGACAGCAAACTGCTTCCTACTATAATCTGGGTTTTGGGGGGGGTGTTTTTTGGCAGAAAACCAGAAATGGTTCCACCGCGGTGTCACCTGATGGATCAAAACTCCAAAGACACGTTTGTGAATCAGACAGTTGCCATGTTGGGTAAGGAATAAAAAATGTCAGCGTTTAAGTAACATTATTAGCTTTTATTACAGGTTTTTGGTGTTTGTAATTGTTTCTTACAAAAGAAAAACAATAACAAAAGACATTGTGTGAACAAAACCTGATCCTGATCCAGGATTCACCAGGATCAGGAGGATTAGTTTCTGAAACATTGATTTAAATGTTGAAAAACAGTTTATAATCCATCAGGTTTTGTGAAGTAATAATAATAAAAACAGCACCAGGAGCTGGATTTCCTCCTTGATAACTCGGAATCACTTCTCCTCAATTAAAATTTTTATTTTAATAAATGAGCAAACAGAGTTTTGATATCATCACAGGTTATCCAGCAGTCGAACCTTTGCTGTGTTCTTGTGGATGTGATCTGACACTTCATGTTTTTCATGGTTTCTTCAGTTAACTAAACATCTGTTCGTAGAAAAGTAACTAAACTAACCTGCAGGCCCCACAGCTTTTTCTACTTTGTGCCCTGAATGTGTGGAGGCCAAAATTAATGTAATTCCATGTTCAGAGAGTCAGAGTACATTTTCTAAGGCCAAATTCTACCTTTCCAATCCACATTATACCTAACTAATCCATATTGTAGCCCACTAATCCAGATTATACCATATAAATACACATTATACCCTACTTGTTCAGATTACACTCTTGTCCAGATTATCCCCAACTAATCCATATTATATCCCAAAAATACAGATTATATATCACAAATCCATACTATATGACACCACATCCAGATTATACCCACTCATCCAGTTTATATCACAGAAACTGTACATATTATTCGTTTGTCCTGTTTATACCCCACTAGTACCAATTACGCTCCCTTGTTTTTCATAAATAAATCAGTATTTCTGTCTTCAGAGGACACACGCACGCATGTTGTGGGAGGAGCTGACACTCTGGCACACCACGTGTACTCGGCAACTCCACACTTGTGGGGGCACTTAGACAAATTTCACATCCAGCTCGACAGTGATCATCTGCTGACTGTTCTCGTGATGACAGTGCGAATGGCCACACATTTTGTAAGTGCCAAACGAGCGGTGTTAGATGTTCGTGTGTGTCACCTGGAATTTGGCCGACACCTGCCGCGAGAGGGTTCGATGGCTATGAATTTACACGTTTTGCATACGATTTCTGCTTCATGCACACTTTATGCGCAATTCGACCACATTTGCACTGTGTGTGAAGGGGCCCTGAGGTGTGTACCATTTGTGTGTTTTGGGTCGCGGCTAATCTGGTCACGGGAGGCACTTCAGAGTTTATCGTAAATAATCCTGTGGGGTGTAAAACAGGCTAGCTCTCTTCAGTTCGGGTATAATCTGAGCACAGGTTCTATCTCAGAACGGCACCAAATAACGCGATGAAACTAAACCTGAAGGCAGTTCACACATTATCTTAACAACTGTCACGTGATAAATCACCGTGCTAACTAAGACACTAAAACGACATGAGAAAGAAGATGTTGACACTTTTATTAAAATGTTTGATTGCAACACTGATGCTGTTAATTGTCTTTGGTAACACAACAGCACAGCTCGTACCCGATTGGCTTAATGTGCCAGAAACAGGGATTATTTACCAAAACTCACCACAGTTCAGTTGGAACCACATCATCAATAGTACGATCAAAGGCGAAAATAAAACCATCTAAAAATTATCTATGGAACAGTTCGACGCTAACGCTAGCTCCAGTGTGGATTAATATATGATCAGGAATAAGTGAACGGGAACGACACAGTGCTTTACAACAAGAATAAAAATAAAACCACAGGACGCCCAAAACCGTTCAAAACAGTCCGAAAGGAAGTCCTGCTCCGGCAGACGGGCCACCGGGTCCAACCGCAACAGAACTGTTCCTGCACAGCGGCGCTGCAGGTGTCCTCAGTGTCTCTGACAGCAGAGTCCAGAGTCCGCGTTACAGGAGTCCCAAGGAGAACCCCGGTGCTGGTTGGGCCTCGGCTCACTGGTTGACATGGGGCCTTAGGGCCTGGTAAAGGCCTTCGAAGGTAGGTCGGTCCGGAATGTCCCGGCTCCAACAACGCATCATCAGCTCGAAGAGAGAGGGTGGGCAGAGCGGTGGAGCGTACAGGAAGATCTGCGAGGAAACACAGACGAGTTAGAGAGACGAGCAGAGGACTGGACAGAGTCCAAGTCCATAACAAGAACACGGTGCCTCAGCTCTATGAGTACCAAGTGTGCAAAAACACATCCGGCTCGTCGACATTCAGCCAGAATCAAGGCTAGCCAGCAAGCTAATAAGCCTAGCATAGTTGAGGCAGAAGTTCAGCACGCCAGCTAGGTTGGCTAGTTAGCATTCAGCTCTAAAACGGGCATGTTTGAGAGAAAAAGTTTTCAGACATATGAGTTCACTTGCTAACAAGCAACATTTTATAATGATCAATCAATCAATCAATCAACTTTTTTCTTATATAGCGCCAAATCACAACAAACAGTTGCCCCAAGGCGCTCCATATTGCAAGGCAAGGCCATACAATAACCATGAAAAACCCCAACGGTCAAAACGACCCCCTATGAGCAAGCACTTGGCCACAGTGGGAAGGAAAAACTCCCTTTTAACAGGAAGAAACCTCCAGCAGAACCAGGCTCAGGGAGGGGCAGTCTTCTGCTGAGACTGGTTGGGGCTGAGGGAAAGAACCAGGAAAAAGACATGCCGAGAAGGGGGGCAGAGATCGATCACTAATGATTAAATGCAGAGTGATGCATACGGAGCAAAAAAAGAAAGAAACAGTGCATCATGGGAACCCCCCACAGTCTACGTCTAAAGCAACATAACCAAGGGATGGTCCAGGGTCACCCGATCCAGCCCTAACTATAAGCCTTAGCGAAAAGGAAAGTTTTAAGCCTAATCTTAAAAGCAGAGAGGGTATCTGTCTCCCTGATCTGAATTGGGAGCTGGTTCCACAGGAGAGGAGCCTGAAAGCTGAAGGCTCTGCCTCCCATTCTACTCTTACAAACCCTAGGAACCACAAGTAAGCCCGCAGTCTGAGAGCGAAGCGCTCTAATGGGGTAATATGGTACTACGAGGTCCCTAAGATAAGATGGGACCTGATTATTCAAAACCTTATAAGTAAGAAGAAGAATTTTAAATTCTATTCTAGAATTAACAGGAAGCCAATGAAGAGAGGCCAACACGGGTGAGATATGCTCTCTCCTGCTAGTCCCCGTCAGTACTCTAGCTGCAGCATTCTGAACCAACTGAAGGCTTTTTAGGGAACTTTTAGGACAACCTGATAATAATGAATTGCAATAGTCCAGCCTAGAGGAAATAAATGCATGAATTAGTTTTTCAGCATCACTCTGAGACAAGACCTTTCTGATTTTAGAGATATTGCGTAAATGCAAAAAGGCAGTCCTACATATTTGTTAATATGCGCTTTGAATGACATATCCTGATCAAAAATAACTCCAAGATTTCTCACAGTATTACTAGAGATCAGGGAAATGCCATCCAGAGTAAGGATCTGGTTAGACACCATGCTTCTAAGATTTGTGGGGCCAAGTACAATAACTTCAGTTTTATCTGAGTTTAAAAGCAGGAAATTAGAGGTCATCCATGTCTTTATGTCTGTAAGACAATCCTGCAGTTTAGCTAATTGGTGTGTATCCTCTGGCTTCATGGATAGATAAAGCGGGTATCATCTGCGTAACAATGAAAATTTAAGCAATACCGTCTAATAATACTGCCCAAGGAAAGCATGTATAAAGTGAATAAAATTGGTCCTAGCACAGAACCTTGTGGAACTCCATAATTAACTTTAGTCTGTGAAGAAGATTCCCCATTTACATGAACAAACTGTAATCTATTAGACAAATATGATTCAAACCACCGCAGCGCAGTGCCTTTAATACCTATGACATGCTCTAATCTCTGTAATAAAATTTTATGGTCAACAGTATCAAAAGCAGCACTGAGGTCCAACAGAACAAGCACAGAGATAAGTCCACTGTCCGAAGCCATAAGAAGATCATTTGTAACCTTCACTAATGCTGTTTCTGTACTATGATGAATTCTAAACCTGACTGAAACTCTTCAAATAGACCATTCCTCTGCAGGTGATCAGTTAGCTGTTTTACACTACCCTCTCAAGAATCTTTGAGAGAAAAGGAAGGTTGGAGATTGGCCTATAATTAGCTAAGATAGCTGGGTCAAGTGATGGCTTTTTAAGTAATGGTTTAATTACTGCCACCTTAAAGGCCTGTGGTACATAACCAACTAACAAAGATAGATTGATCATATTTAAGATTGAAGCATTAAATAATGGTAGGACTTCCTTGAGCAGCCTGGCAGGAATGGGGTCTAATAAGCATGTTGATGGTTTGGATGAAGTAACTAATGAAAATAACTCAGGCAGAACAATCGGAGAGAAAGAGTCTAACCAAATACCGGCATCACTGAAAGCAGCCAAAGATAACGATACATCTTTGGGATGGTTATGAGTAATTTTTTCTCTAATAGTCAAATTTTGTTAGCAAAGAAAGTCATGAAGTCATCACTAGTTAAAGTTAATGGAATACTCAGCTCAATAGAGCTCTGACTCTTGTCAGCCTGGCTACAGTGCTGAAAAGAAACCTGGGGTTGTTCTTATTTTCTTCAATTAGTGATGAGTAGAAAGATGTCCTAGCTTCACGGAGGGCTTTCTTATAGAGCAACAAACTCTTTTTCCAGGCTAAGTGAAGATCTTCTAAATTAGTGAGACGCCATTTCCTCTCCAACTTACGGGTTATCTGCTTTAAGCTACGAGTTTGTGAGTTATACCACGGAGTCAGACACTTCTGATTTAAAGCTCTCTTTTTCAGAGGAGCTACAGCATCCAAAGTTGTCTTCAATGAGGATGTAAAACTACTGACGAGATACTCTAGCTCCCTTACAGAGTTTAGGTAGCTACTCTGCTCTGTGTTGGTATATGACATTAGAGAACATAAAGAAGGAATCATATCCTTAAACCTAGTTACAGCGCTTTCTGAAAGACTTCTAGTGTAATGAAGCTTATTCCCCACTGCTGGATAGTCCATCAGAGTAAATGTAAATGTTATTAAGAAATGATCAGACAGAAGGGAGTTTTCAGGGAATACTGTTAAGTCTTCAATTTCCATACCATAAGTCAGAACAAGATCTAAGATATGATTAAAGTGGTGGGTGGACTCATTTACTTTTTGAGCAAAGCCGATAGAGTCTAATAATAGATTAAATGCAGTGTTGAGGCTGTCATTCTCAGCATCTGTGTGGATGTTAAAATCGCCCACTATAATTATCTTATCTGAGCTAAGCACTAAGTCAGACAAAAGGTCTGAAAATTCACAGAGAAACTCACAGTAACGACCAGGTGGACGATAGATAATAACAAATAAAACTGGTTTTTGGGACTTCCAATTTGGATGGACAAGACTAAGAGACAAGCTTTCAAATGAATTAAAGCTCTGTCTAGGTTTTTGATTAATTAATAAGCTGGAATGGAAGATTGCTGCTAATCCTCCGCCTCGGCCTGTGCTACGAGCATTCTGGCAGTTAGTGTGACTCGGGGGTGTTGACTCATTTAAACTAACATATTCATCCTGCTGTAACCAAGTTTCTGTTAGGCAGAATAAATCAATACGTTGATCAATTATTATATCATTTACCAACAGGGACTTAGAAGAAAGAGACCTAATGTTTAATAGACCACATTTAACTGTTTTAGTCTGTGGTGCAATTGAAGGTGCTATATTATTTTTTCTTTTGAATTTTATGCTTAAATAGATTTTGCTAGTTATTGGTGGTCTGGGAGCAGGCACCGTCTCTACGGGGATGGGGTAATGAGGGGATGGCAGGGGGAGAGAAGCTGCAGAGAGGTGTATAAGACCACAGCTCTGCCTCCTGGTCCCAACGCTAGACAGTCACATACATGATACATTAGCTACAGCATGAGTAACTTACAGCATCCACCAGGGTGCGTTTGGCTAGTCTGACCTGCTCCCTCTGCTCAGGGTGCATCTGATTCATTTGACCTGCTCTTTCTGCTTAGGGTGCGTCTGATTCGTTTGACCTGCCCCTTCTGCTCAGAGTGCATCTGATTCGTCTGACCTGCCCCTTCTACTCAGGGTATGTTTGATTCCTCTGACCAGCTCCCGCTTCTCAGGGTGCATTTGATTCCTTGGACCACCTCCCTCTGCTCAGGGTGCGTTCGATTCATCTGACCATACGTTCGATTCGTCTGACCCGCTCCCTCTGCTCAGGGTGCGTTCGATTCATCTGACCATACGTTCGATTCGTTTGACCCGCTCCCTCTGCTCAGGGTGTGTTCGATTCATCTGACCATACGTTCGATTCGTTTGACCCGCTCCCTCTGCTCAGGGTGTGTTCGATTCATTGACCATACGTTCGATTCGTTTGACCCGCTCCCTCTGCTCAGGGTGTGTTCGATTCATCTGACCATATGTTCGATTCGTTTGACCCGCTCCCTCTGCTCAGGGTGCGTTCGATTCGTCTGACCCGCTCCCTCTGCTCGGGGTGCGTTCGATTCATCTCACCTGTCTGCCCTGGTTCCTGAAGAACTCGCCAGTGTTCTCTATGACCTGTTCGTCGGACAGCAGGCTGTAGGGCTGCTCCTTACACAGAGTGAAAATCTCCCACAGGGTGACACCAAATGCCCACACATCACTGGCTGTGGTGAATTTACCCTGGACAACAGACAGGGGACGACAGAGGTAAAAAAAACAAACAAAAAACAACCACTACAAAGGGTGATCATGAAGATGATTATCTTTATCTTCTACAAACTTCTGATCCTGGTCAGAAAAGCGGGACACTAAAGTCTGGATTCCTTCAGGTCTGCTGTCACTAAGCTGCAGTTCCCTGACTCACCAGGAGGATGCTCTCCCAGGCCATCCATCTTATAGGCAGCACCGCCCGGCCCTGGATGCGGTAGTAGTCGCTGCTGTACAGGTTTCGACTCATCCCGAAGTCTGCAATCTTGATGGTGAGCCGGCGGTCCAGCAGGCAGTTCCTGGTGGCCAAGTCCCGGTGGACAAAGTTCAGCGATGCCAGGTACCTCATCCCTGACGAGATCTGCACCGACATGTGGAGTAGGTCGGAAAGACTAAAGGGACGGCAAAAATGTTATTAACATGTCATTCAGGTAGATAACTGGTTTCTATTTACCTGTCTGATGTGCTGTTGTTGGCGTGTTATTAGCATGTATCAGCACGATAATCAGTTTTTGTTATATTTACCTGACCGAGGGGCTGTTGTTGGCATGTTATTAGCGTGTATCAGCACGATAATCAGTTTTTGTTATATTTACCTGATCAATGGGCTGTTGTTGGCGTGTTATTAGCGTGTATCAGCACGATAATCAGTTTTTGTTATATTTACCTGACCGATGGGCTGTTGTTGGCGTGTTATTGGCATGTTGTTGGTGTGTGTCAGCAATATAATCGGTTTATATTTACCTGACCGATGGGCTGTTGTTGGCATGTTATTAGCGTGTATCAGCACGATAATCAGTTTTTGTTATATTTACCTGACCGAAGGGCTGTTGTTGGCGTGTTATTAGCATGTATCAGCACGATAATCAGTTTTTGTTATATTTACCTGACCGATGGGCTGTTGTTGGCGTGTTATTGGCGTGTTGTTGGTGTGTGTCAGCAGTATAATCGGTTTATATTTACCTGACTGCTGGGCTGTTATTGGTGTGTTACTCGCATGTTTTGGTGTGTATCAACAGTATAATCGGTTTATATTTACCTGACCGATGGGCTGTTGTTGGCGTGTTATTGGCGTGTTGTTGGTGTGTGTCAGCAGTATAATCGGTTTATATTTACCTGACCGATGGGCTGTTGTTGGCGCATTATTAGCGTGTTGTTGGCGTGTATGTGCAGTATAATCGGTTTATATTTACCTGACTGATGGGATGTTATTAGCATGTGTTAGCGTGCTCTCGATCTCCCTCTGGGATAGGAACATGTTGAGGTCTCCGTTCTCCATGTACTCGGTCACCATGCACAGCGGGTCAGAAGACACACAAACACACAACAGTCTGATGATGTTCGGGTCGTTCAGACGAGACATAATCTTTATTTCCTTCAGGAAGTCGTTCCTGACAGACAGAGACAGGCAGGCTCAGGTTCAGTCGTGTCCAAAAACACGGACGTAGTCGTCATACTTTACACTTTGTTTGTTTACATTGATTAAGGGGTTGTTGTCCAACATCAGTCCAATGTCCTCTGAAATCAAACAATCATCTTTTACTGTCCTGCCGATTGTCACACGTTGAGTGTCTCTGCTGTAATCTGGGTCGAGTCTACGGTTCCACTGTTTCTAAGGAGCGTCCACCAAGTCTAAGGGGAGGACTTGCAGACGTGGACATGAATGTGGGACTGCATCTCTAATCAGACCCGGAAGGCATCAGGCGTCGTGCTGAAGTTGGTTATACTGTCTCATATCACTCTGAATACCATCCAGAGAAGCTGCGCGCGCACGTGTGCGGCTGGCGATTCCGGTATGAACAGGGATCCGGCCACTGAGGGTTTGAGGAACCTGTGAGCAGGTGCCTCACAACTTGTGAACTATCAACAATCAGCCTTCTTACAGGAGAAATGAAATAAACAGTCTTTGCTTCCACTGAATGGACATGGGTTTCATCCCAAATGACTGGATCAAGGACTCTGTGTTCCACTATGGAAACGGTATTCGCCTGGACTGCAGTGAGGTCAGCGGTATTACTGTGTGCCGGGTGAAGATTCTCACTCGGATCATTCCTGAAAGGAGTCGTGTCAGCCGCTTGCTGCTCAGAGAAAGAAACGGCCGGGAAGACAAACATCAAGCACATCGTAGCTCCATTAGGACTCAACACAAGGACGAATGTCTGCACCTCACAGCTGGACTGGTCATGGGTTGTGTGAGTACTGTGTGGAGTGGAACCAGACTCTAAGACTCCCCTTCATGGGTAACTGTGGTGTTATTTGGTAATGTGTTCTGGCTCTGACTCTGTTAAGTGCTTACAGGACTAGATGTTGGGGTACGTCAGGCCATCCAGTAGATTATGTGCGATTGGGTTTACTGACCTTGACTTCTATCTTTGCAGATTAGTTGGTACCCTGATCGTAGCAACTGAGTAGCTGAGTAAGGAACCGGAGTGTCTGGGTTGGCGATTGTCCTGGATTGAAATTATGATCCAGGATTAAAATGACTTCCTGAACTCAGTCTTGACAGGTGTACCTGTATGTGATGAGAACTTATTTCAACACTGACATTCATGTCTGAAGAGTCTTTAAGAGCTTCTGAAGTCATGAGGTCTTTGGCGATGTTGATACCTTTCGAGGGGAACAAAAGGCCAAGTGTTTGTAGTTCTGGTGCTTTCAGTCTTACTTTGTGATTGTGAGACCTCGTCATTAACCAGTAGGCAAACGAGATGACCGGATGTCTTTGGGACACCCGGTCATCTCCCATTTGTGGAGAAATGTTTGGTACTACCAGAATGACTTTGGTTCAAATCAGCACTTGCACAGATGGAGCATCAGCTGTGACACTATGGACACATGGTCCATTCTCAAAGCATAACCTATCATGGAGGTCCCACACTGCTAAGGACCCTGGACACTGGAATAAGTCAAAGAGTCAACTATAGGCTGGGCAGATCATTGACTACTTTCAAGAGAGAGTGCTGGATTGCAGGTCTGCCTGGGTGGTCACCACTCAACACACATGGTGGTTCCTTTGAGGTGGAGGATGCAGCAACATCTGGCACTCCGAGACCTGACTGGATCCTTCAGTCCAGCCACCATGTGGCAGACTTCTCTCCAGCCACCAGACTGTCAAGCACCTCAGTGGTTTCAACAGGTTGGAGTCAGAAAATCATGAACAAGCAGTACCAAAAGAAAAAAAAAAAGATTTGGATCCAGAAAGATAAAAATCTTCAAACTCTGTGAGACAGAGAGTTTTGGCAGTTTACCTGGCCTGACCGGTGGCATCGGCCCTCAGCTGTTTTACAGCCACCAGTACTGATTGACCATCCCTATCAGGGAGAGGGGATCCCTCCCCAAGGAATTCTGGGAGTCCTTCTGCTGCACACAGATGGACCTGTAAGAGACATAAAGAGGACCACATTCTGAGTTAAATCTGCTCGATGCCAGCGTTCAGTGTGGGCCAGTAGACAGGATTAGTGTTAGTGTCGAGGCTCGCCGTCATGACCAGTGATGTGTAACAGCAAAATGCCAGTCGTGCACGTGAAACAGTGAGATGGACATTCGGTACATTTGGACATTGTGTTTGTTATTTTAGAGTTAAAAAACAATCCATTAAAATATGCAGCTTTATTTTGAGGGTAACTAAAATTGGCTGAAAGTCATTCTGTAAATTGTTAAAAATGTAGTTTTTGTTTTGTTTCATATGAAGGCGTGTTTTTCCCTCATGACTTCATTAGCTAGTTAGCAGCCGGTCTGCTCTGTGTCAGTCTGATCCTGTCAGATCTCAGAAGCTAAGCAGTGCGGGACCTGGTTAGTACCTGGATGGGAGACCTCTTCCGAACGCCAGTGACAGGAGTCCCAGTTAGTGACTTTAATCCACATAAAAGTGACTCACAATTGACATATTTTCATTGCTTTGAGAGGGGTTAAGAAACAGACTTTCTGCTTCTGAAGAGCTGCGAATCAAAGAACCAACGAAGCAGTGGATCGAAGCACTTCTTCACTGGTTCACGCTTCAAAGTGGAGTTGCGCTGCAGAAGCAGTTGATTACAGACCCGCTGCAGGGTCTGTAATCAAAGTAGAGAAATTTTCCTGATGAACACCCTCAAAACCAACGTCCGCTCTGAAGGACCGATAAGGGAATCATTAAGCATCGAGTCAAGGATCGAATCAATTATTAATGATAGCCGAAAAGAAACGGTTACTGATACCCAACCCTAGTCAGGAAGGGCATCCGGTGTAAAACTTGTGTCAAATACCAATGCAGATCTGTGTGTATCCGCTGTGGCAACCCCAAATAAAATGGGAGCAGCTGAAAGGTCAACATCAACAACAACTTCATTAGCTTGTTAGCAGGACAAAGGTTTAAGTGTGGGTTTGTAGAGGACTTAAAACCAGATGAAGAAATATTAGTTTACGGTGCAGGTGAGTAACTCCATCTGCAGCAGCCATCAGAAGAGCGGAGACGCTGTATATAACATAAATTATGTAATTAATTGTTTTAAAACAATGTTCTTCTGAAATGATAGATATTTGTGTCGATGTACTGTGGTTTTTCTGAAGAGTGTTTTATGAGAGTATCCCCTCCTGTCTAGGTTCTCAGTCACGTTGGACACTGTGACTGCAGGGTCCAAAGTGTCCCAACAAAAGAAGACGACGTCCACATACGAGATTCAAATCTGGACATTCATATAATCTCAGATATTAAATAAACATCTGTAAACATGAGTTTAATGAATAATTTACAAATAATAAAAACATGCCGTAAATATTTTAATTTGGTTCATGAGAGAATTCAAATATATCAATATTTCAACTCCAGTTAATTATTCATAAAGTATTACCTAAAATCCATGTCAAAAGTTACATGACACAGAAATTATGTAAGAATAATGATTTTTTTTCCTGACACACATCAAAATCACATTTTAATTAAGGTGGGAATTTTAAAATATTGGTAAAAAATAATAATGTGAGAGGTTGACACTTGAAGAAAAATGATGTTGTATTTCCCACAGCAGGGGTGGTGGCCAAGTGGTTAATGCGCCTGTTTTCAGTTCAGAAGGTTCCGGGTTCAAATCCCACCTCTGTCACATTTCTCCATGTAACGTAGAATTGCATCAGGAAGGGCATCCGGCGTAAAACCTGTGCCAATTCAACATGCAGATCCACCTTGTATTTGCTGTGGCGACCCCGAGTGCAAACAAGGGAGCAGCCGAAGGGACTTACTTTACCATTTCCCACAAACTGATACAAAAAATTAAACTTTTGCACTTATTTACTTCTACGTGAGTCATGAGTTGTGGTGTTACAGCGATGATTATAATTATATTAACTACTCAAACTGTAGTTGTAATTATATAATGAACTTTGATCTTAATTTGTTTATTTTGAATTGTTTGTTGTGCAGCACTTTGATTATTATTTATTATTATTTATTAAAGGTACGGCTCCCCTGGATGAGAGTCTTTTTCTGTTGCTTCCTCAAATCAAAGCTTTGGGGTTGAATAAACAAAGCCTTTGTTAAAGGAAAAATGAATTACAAACACTGACAGAAGACACATGTGAGAATCTGGACCAGAAACAACTCCTCACTCAGGGGGAGGAGGAGTAACAGGAAGACAGAGAACGGGAAGGAGAGGAACAGTAGGAGCCAGTAAACCAGTATGTCTGGTATTTAAATTGAGTATTTATATTTTCACTTTTGATACTCTGTGTGCTTCTTACCCTGTGTGCAGCTATACAATGCTGCTGGAACCTCAATTTCCCTGAGGGAGTCTTCCCAAGGGATCAGTAAAGTTCTATTAAATCTAATCTAATACCCCACCCCACCCACCTCTCCAAACTGCCCCTCCCCAAGCTTCTCCCTGAAGACCAGCTGTTGCCGTGGGAACTCGGCGGCCGAGATGTCCTTCCTGGTAAGTGAGTCCACAGTGAGGGCGGGAACAGCGTACATGTTACTGCCGGTGACGCCCTGCAGTCGGACGATGTCTGTCTCAGCGTAGTGAGGAGCGTTGCTGTGGAAACACTGGTGCGGCGTGCATTGGGTGATGTCGGGTTCAGCGTAGCCACCGCCACACGCTGCCAGAAGGAGAGAGAGAAGAGAGAGTTTTTAACTCATATTTTTCATGTCAGAAGAATTTTTATTTTCCTGTGTGGTGGACAAATGTGCAGAAATGGAAAGAAATCAGAAATGCAGAAAAGCGGACCAGCAGAGAGGACAGCGCCCCCTGCAGGAGCAGGGATGGCAGTGTGTGTCTGATAAATGATTAAATGTTTGACGTCACCTTTGAACTCTTACCACGCAGCCAGTCTGAGGTCATGTGACAGCAGGTCAGCAGGAGAAGGTCACAGTGAGGTGAACTGAGGAGGAGAGCTGGAGGAAGAGGAGGACCAAACCGAGAGAGGGAGAGAGAGGGAGGGCTGGAGGTACAGGAGGAGGGAGCGGTGCATGCAGATTAAACTGAAACTGAGACAGCGTTAGAGAACAGAAAATACACGAAAGGAAGAAGAACATTCACAGCTGGAGAAGAGATGAAGTTCATTCGGCCAGCAGGGGGCACTGAGCTAAACTGAGGTTAGCTAAAGTTCAGCTCATCTTTAAATGATAAGTTTTCTGGTTTTTGTTTTATAGTTAGTGTGATTTAAAATCAAAGGTCTCAGCCATCACGACCACTAGGGACCAAAGAACCAAGCCATCACGACCACTAGGGACCAAAGAACCAAGCCATCACGCCAGTAGGGACCAAAGGACTCAGCCATCACGCCACTAGGGACCAAAGGACCCAGCCATTGTGGCCACAGAAAACCAAAGATCTCAGCCATTGTGTCGACTGGGGGCCAAAGGTCTCAACCATCGCGGCCACTGGGGGCCAAAGGTCTCAACCATCGCGGGCACTGGGGACCAAAGGTCTCAACCATCGCGGCTACTGGGGGCCAAAGGTCTCAACCATCGCGGCCACTGGGGACCAAAGGTCTCAACCATCGCGGCCACTGGGGACCAAAGGTCTCAACCATCGCGGCCACTGGGGGCCAAAGGTCTCAACCATCGCGGCCACTGGGGGCCAAAGGTCTCAACCATCGCGGGCACTGGGGACCAAAGGTCTCAACCATCGCGGCTACTGGGGGCCAAAGGTCTCAACCATCGCGGCTACTGGGGACCAAAGGTCTCAACCATTGCAACCACTCATCTTTACTTACTTACTAAAACAGGTATATATGATGGAAAAATGACTGCATCATTACAAATGAAAATGGATGTTAACTGGAGATGGTATATGGTCAAAGAATATTTTCACTGCTAAAGTATAGGGAGGCAAAAAGATCTGGGAACTGATTCTGACATGAGGGTGATCAGTTTTTTTTTCCCTTTTTGTGTGTCTATATTATGTGTATATATATATATATATATATATATATATATATATATATATATATATATATATATATATATATATATATATAAAGTGTGTGTGGGCATGTTATCTTTATTATTGCATTATATAATATGTATTTATTGATGTATGTGCTTTTGTACCATATGCAGCAATGATTATATATATTGTACTTTTATTACTATTTTTATTTTATGTTATTTAATTATATTTTTAGTACTTGTCTCAGGTAATGTTGTTTTGAAAAAACAGAGAAAAAAAAAATCCTAAATAAAAAGTTCCAAAAAAAAAAAAAAAAAAAAAGTCTGTGGGTCACAGAGTTTTCTCTTATCGTGCCCCTGTTCTGTGGAATGATCTCCCTGCATCAATAAAACAGTCAGATTCTGTGGAGACTTTCAAGGCCAGACTTAAGACTCACTTATTTTCCCTTTCGTATGACTAGCATACTGGTACAGTATGTTTCTATGCTTTTTACTCTTTTAATTTAATTTTATTAGTAAACACAGCGTGCTGCGGCCTCAACTTTATCTAAATTCTGGGTCTTTTAGTGAAGTTTAGGGCTAGTGGCTGGCGATCACCTTAATATTTCTTCTGTTTTTCTTGCTGTTTAATGCTGACAAATGATACTGTATTTGTTGTCTTTCTGATGCCTGATTCTGTTTTTCTCTCTGTTTGAGGTGCAGCTCCATCCAGAGATGGGTGTGGTGTCTGTTTCTGAAACCCTCCTGTCCTGTGCACCGGCAACATGTTCTGTAAATTTGTTTTGTAAACTGTTTTGTCTATTGTGTCTGTATCATGGCCCAAGCAGAGGGTCACCCTTTGAGTCTGGTTTGCTTAAGGTTTCTTCCTCAAATCATCAGAGGGAGTACCAGTTTTCAGTGGAACCACTGTAACCCAGGATGTCATCAAAGGATGGTCAGAGTTCATAGAGAAAAATCAGCTTCTAGTTCCACCTGGAAACCAAATCTGTTTCACTATGGTTGAAATGCAGTTCAAAACTTGGTGCTTGAGCCACAATGGAAAACTCTGGACTCTTTGGACTCTGTTCTACTTACGTCTGACCTAATGAGGACTCGAGAAACTGATGGGGACTCAGATGGAGTCAACATTTGTCAGCACGCTGATGGAGAGACTGGATTTACCTGAAGCCTCGGCGCTCTGCGACAGCTCCGGGAGCTTGTTTCTTAGGACCGCCGGGTTCTGGTACTGTGGGTCCAGCAGGAAAACTCGCTCATAGTGGGGGTCTGTGTGGGAGGGACCTGAGGAGAAGCATCAATAAAGAATCAAACAAGCCTGTATGTTGTCACACCAGTCCCTGATCCAGTTCAGAGAGCCACAGGACTGTCTCACAGCTAAACCACAACTTCCTGTCCTGTTGGAATGAGACCGGATCCATTCCAGTGCCTGAACTATAGTGGACAGTAAAGCACTACTGTCCTCTAGTGGAGTCACTGGAAACTGCATAATGGGCATTCTGGATTTGCACAAACTGTATGATAAACTCTGATGTTTATCACAGTTCTGCTGCACACTAGCGTCATCTTTCACACTGAGCTCCTTCTCAATGTCCAGGTTTCACTTTTCTGATTTGTTTTATGCAAACAGGACTGGACCATATGCTGTTCTGTACCTGTAGGGGCGTGGCTAAAGCGGGGAGGGACGGGTGGGGTCTGGAGGATGATGGTGTCACTGCAGGATGACAGCCGAACCGTCACATCCTCGTCCAGGATCCGCCGAGGAGCCTGGAAGTCAAGAAAGAGGTGATTCTGACGATCGGTTAAAGTGATGCCTCGTTTTCCCACAAAAACACAAGACGATTCTTTATTTCTTTGCACATTCAAACACAAATAAACAAACAAACAAAACATGAGTATCCCTGCGGCTGTGGAAGTCACGCTATGACATCATCTACCTAATTAAACATTACGTACCGGCCCGGGCTTTACGTTCTCAGGGTGCAGGACTACTTTGTGTCCCTAAGGTGAATAAGAAGTCTGTGGGTCATAGAGCTTTCTCTTATCGTGCCCCTGTTCTGTGGAATGATCTCCCTGCATCAATAAAACAGTCAGATTCTGTGGAGACTTTCAAGTCCAGACTTAAGATGCACTTATTTTCCCTTTTGTATGTTTAGCATACTGGCATAGTACGTTACTACGCTTTTTTACTCTTTTAAATTCATTTTATTAGTGACGCTTGGGGCTAGTGGTCGGTGATCACCTATTTCTTCTGTTTTTCTTGTTGCTTAATGCTGACAAATTATTCTGTATTTGTTGTCTTTCTGATGCCTGATTCTGTTTTTTCTCTCTCTTTGAGGTGCAGCTCCATACACAGATGGGAGTGGGTGTCTTCTTCTGCAGGCCTCCTGTCCTGTGCACCAGCATGGGCTCCCAAAATTTCCTGTATATTCAAGTGTGTCTGTATCATGGCCCAAGCAGAGGGGCGCCCCTTTGAGTCTGGTCTGCTTGAGGTTTCTTCCTCAAATCATCAGAGAGAGTTTTTTCTTACCACTGTCGCCTGTGTTCTTGCTCTGGGGGTTGGTAAGGTTAGACCTTACTTGTGTGAAGCGCCTTGAGGCAACTTTGTTGTGATTTTGCGCTATATAAATGAAACTAAGTTCAATGAATTAAATCAAATCTGGAGATAAGTACCAACGGGCTTCAGAGCCTACACTGGACTCTGGTGTCACACTGTTAAGGTTGCATCTTTAATTGGGCCTGACACTAATCACCTTCTCCAGCACCTTGCAGACGTACTGGCACCAGAGGATGAGGAAGATGATGATGACCAACAGCAGGATGATGGTCACCAGGCAGCCAATCAGAATGGGCGTGTTCCCGTTGTCCGGCTGGTCGCTGGCCGACGGACTGGCTGTGTTATAAGAAAGGCAGAGGTCACAACTACAACAAGAGTACACAACTACATACTATCTAAACTACTCCTAGCAGTCATACCAGTACTCCTGTTTTTTTTAACACTACTTCTGCTAGAGGTAAAACTTCCAATACTACTGCTGCTAAAATGACTGTAATTGCCAATTCTTATGCTGATAATGCTAGTGCTAATCCTGCTCGCCCTAGAGTAATACTTCCAGTACAATATGACTGCCAGAACTACTTCAACCAGTCATACTTATGCTTATAACAGGAGCACTACCTCTCCTAGAGGTAATAGGTACAGTTGGACATCCGGGTCCCTGATGCGCGTGTACATAGCAACGCACATAGTAACCAGCGAGCTGGTGAAAACAAACTGCTGTCGCACTCATTTCCTACTTGACATCCATCATGTTCGCAGCATTCTGCCGCGGCTTTTTCTACTTAATATACACCAGTTTTCACACAGAATGCCATGATCATGTGTTGTAGTTGGCTGTACCAACCACAGTAAGTTAAAAGATCAAAAAGTGTGTTTTTTCGAGCTCCCAAAGCGCCACATTCTGCTTCTCTCCTCATTCCGCTCGGTTTGCAGGAATGCATTCTGTCTTCACCTGTGAGTTCTCCGCTCTCAGGTGTTCCAACTCTTCCTTTTAGGACACCTGTTCCATGTTAACGTAATCATGTGATGTTGGACAATGCGAGTCCTCATGGTCACTCAGGTCAGCTGCAGGCAGGAACTCTCTGGGTGTAGCAGGTTCACCAAGAGAGGCAGCTGCAGGAGGTGAGCTGTAATGAAGCTTCGACTTCGCCCTCATTGGCCTGAGGCGTGGCTGGTCGAGACGCTTCATATTTCTGCTTTGGCTGCGGCTGTTGCGTTCAGCGGCCTCTGAAGCACTATTACTGCAGCACACGATCGTGACATTCCTTATGAAAACTGGTGTATATTAAGTAGAAAAAAATGTGGCAGAATGATGCGAGCGCGATGGGCATCAAGTAGGAAATGAGCGTGACGGTGGTTTGTTTTCAGCGGCTCGCTGGTTACTATGCGTGTTGCTACATGCGCGCACATCAGGGACCCGGATGTGCAACCGTACCTATGCCATTTGGCATGACCAAATTGGCAGGCCTTTGCGAATAAACAGCAGTAAAGACAATATATCAGCAATGGTTGTGAGTGCGCGTAGAGTTTGTTTTCAGCGGCGACTAGGGATGAGTATTGATAAGATTTTAGCGATATCGATGCCATTATCGATTCTGCTTATCGATCCGATTCCTTATCGATTCCTCGTGAATTTTGTACTAAAAGTAGGCTTTACATGTTTTCTATGTATTTCATTGAGTCTTAAAGTAAATAAATATGAAATTGGTCACTGTATCCTTGATCTCTGGACATAAATAAAAATAAACAAAACGGTGTTTCACTTTGAAGTTATTAATTCAGACTGGACTCTATCATTCTATCTTGACTCATCAGAGAGCCGCGCAGCGTTTGGAGCTGTGTGAACAGGACGGAGGACGATTCTCGTTTCTTTCTCGCAACAAGACAGGAGTCCCAGTTAGTAACTTTAATCAGCACAAACGTGACTCACGATTGACGTATTCAGGGATGAAAGTGGTGAAAAACAAAAAAGCTGAAACCCAAAATTACCCCCAACACCACCTGCACGAAAATGTTTGAATTCTAGAAGCACTGAAATGCAATCTGGGTATATTCCAGACAATAAACTGGAGTGAGTGCAGCATCCATTTAGGTGAGAAAAAAACACAACTTTCCTTATTCAAATTCATTCCAGTAGTATTCTGCTCTTACGAGGATGCAGCAGTTTTCTAGTTTGTCAGATAGTTCTGGAGGAAATCACTGAAGAAATTAACACATTGAAAATATGGTTTGACCGAAACAAACTGTCATTAAACTTAAATAAGACAGGGATGAAATGGAGGTGTAAGAGTCACTAGGTGTTCACAGGAAACACTTATTTATTTATATATGTATTTATTTATTTATGTATGTTCATTGTTAGTTGTTTTTATATATTCTGTTGTGTTTCTATTCAGGTTCTTTTTGTCTATTTCTCTAAAATTGTATATAATAAGCATTAGATTATTAATATATAAGCAAAAATAAATTTAAGAAATATTACAATTTGAAAACAAATGCACCCGAACGTGATGACGGCTGCAAATGCGTAATGCTAACGTTTAAATAATACTCACAGACGTATGCTCTTTAGGGTTTTAGCGGGGGAAAATTAAGCGAAAGAAAGTATAAACGAAGCAACAGGTCGAAGCATTGCTTCAATCTGCGAACCATGCTTCGATTGGTTCAAGGTTCAGAGCAAAGCCGCGCTGCAGAAAAGTTGATCACGGACCCGCTGCAGGGTCTGTAATCAATGTAGAGAAATGATCATTTTCCTGACAAACATCCCGCAAAACAACGGCCACTATGAAGGACCGATAACAGAATCGTTAAGCACAAACCTTATTGATGTTGGTGGATCGAATCATTTCTTAACGATACCCGAAAGGAACCGGTTCTCGATACCCATCCCTAGCGGCGACCCAAAATGGCAGCCATAACTACGCGGAAGTGACGTAGGCCCAACCGTACCTATACTGCCAATATTACTGCTGCTGCTAATGTTACTCCAAATCCTAATACTCATGCTAATAGTGCTAGACCTAATTCACTTAGTGCCAGTGTAATATTTCCAGTGCTATACTACCGCCAGTGCTACTCCCACCAGTAATACTTATGCTGATAATACAAGTGCTAATTCTGCTAAAGATAATACTTCCAATACTGCTGCTGCTAATACTACTCAAAATGCTAATACTCATGCTAATAGTGCTAGGCCTAATTTACTTAGTGCCAGTGTAATATTTCCAGTGCTATACTAGTGCCAGCACTGGTACCACAGTCTCTTATACAAAGAGACTGGTAGTGTGTTTTTGAAAACATGGCTGTGATTGATCCATCTGATACATCGGCCGCTATTGGCTATCACGCCACACTCTGTGATTGGCTGTGGCGTAACTGCCGAAAATGTAAGTTGGTTCCACTCCTCCTGAGACTGTGGTACCGGTACTACATTGTAAACAAAGGCTGCAGCCAATCAGAGAGCGGCGTGTCTCAGCCAATCAACAAAATGTCAGCATCCTGACTAAAAGTCATGTGACCAAATAACCTGATACCGATTCCTTTGCATTGGCTGGAGGAGTGGAACTAGCTTATACTACTGCTAGTGCTACTCCCACCAGTAATACTTCTGCTTTTGGTAATACTTCCAATATTACAGTTGTTAAAACTACTTGCAGTGGTAATGCTTGTACTAATAATCCTGGAAAACATTTTTAAATACTTTGCTTCCTCAAAAAAAGAAAAGAAAAAAGATAATGAAAAAAAAAATACAGTTTTCTATGAATTACGTAGAAATTTCAAAAAAGATGAATACAACTTTTTGAATTTAACTGCACTATGTTTAATCACATAAATATCATGACACATTGTTAGTTTAATTGATAGCTAGCTATACTGCTTGAAGAACATCATCATCATCATGCGTTCAAACAGCACAGTCTGGAAACGTGCACAGCAGCTCCAGCGTGCACGCCCGTGCGCGCTGACGGACCACAACATGTTTATATTACGAGGGAAAAAATTGCTTACAACAAAAGAAGAACAGCTCTGACCATAAAAATCATCAACTCAAAATTCATAAAATACACCCAAAGTGTTCTGGAAAGTTCTGGTACCAGGACTCAGTCAAACTAAACGGAAGCTGGTGAGACCGCGGGACACCCCATGACCCGATACCCCGAGTTCCCATCTTTGGATGGTTAAACGCATTAATGAGGATGCGAGATGATGAATTAAAAAATATTTAAATCCAAGATAAGTGAAAGTGTTGAGGTGAAAGGTCAAACCTGTCTTTGGAGTGGTCGAAATATCAGTTTCCTCTGCGGATGAAGGAGAAGTCACTACCGGGGTCATCGGAGTCGGGAATGCCGTATCCTCTGAAGGCAAAAGGAGTTATAAGTAAACTCAGTTTTAAATTATAACACATAAAAAAGGTAAAGAACAAAAATCTGATGAAACAGATCAACAGCTACTATATAGCATTAATGCGAACAGAGGTACTACTGCTAGCACAGTACTGGCAGTAGACCTGCAGTACTGTACTAGTAGTGTTTCAAAAAGATGAAAATAACTTCTTGAAACTTTTTAAAAAAATTATGACAGATATGTACATAAAAATGGCAATGAATCCTGATGACAGCATTTCTGTTAACCACTGTGTTCCCTGTTGTCGCTAGTACAACTGTTACCACAACAACAGGGAACACAGCAAGCAACGGAAACGCTGCCATTTTGTTGTCTTGCTTTGTTGACATTCTGAAAATATCGTTAAACGTTTGCACAAATCCGTAATGGAAACCCAGTTCGTGATGTCATCCCAAGCCACTGCGCTCCAGTGTCCCAGCAGGCGAGTGGCTGAAATCTGACTAAACTGTCCAATAAAAATGTGTCTCTTATCTAGCACCAGAATACGCGGCACTCTCCGCGTCAGTGTACACTGTGTATTTAGTTTGTTTGCATTACCAGATGGAAATGAGATTTCACTGAACATCATCCAGACATCAGCAAAGTAAAAGCGGCAGCGAATGGACTTGGCGGTGCGGCGGTTTAGCGGAACGGTGACGTAACGGGAACTTGGGTTCTTGTCATCCAGAACAGTCTTAAATGCCACAGTCTCCGCCTCCCAGCCAGCAATTAGGCGGGGCTTAAACGAGCAGGAGACAGAGGAGAAGATCTTCACACCCCGGGAGAACATGTTGTTACTGTGAACCTGGACGAAGGACCAGAGGAAAGCCTGGATTACTATTTCTATTCCTGGACAAAGACAACACTTTTTGTTTTAAAAGTTTATGAGGCATTTGGTGAATTAAAGAGCAGCGAAAACCTTCATGAAGTGAGTTCCTCTGATGGTCAAAGACGAACTCCAGATCCACGTATCCCGAGTTCCCAGCGAGTCATTTCTCCAGCCCAAGTAGTCCGTAGCCCGGCCACACATGGTGTTGACGAGGTACTACGAAAGTCGTCCTTGCCGACCCACACCATCTGTCAGTTGACCCAGTCCATCGAACAGGCTTCCTACTGGATGAGACAGCTGTCAGCGACACAGAGCAGGAAGCAGTGTACGGTAAATGTACCGACGGTGAGCGTGGGGCCCGCCTCCTTTCGTGAACTCCGTCGTAGGTGGAGTCATTGAGACTGGCGATGGGGTAACCTGGAGGCATCATGAGTTGGCCCTCTGGAGCGCTGTAGGAGATCAGACCATCTGCAGGGGCGGCACCAGGACATATTAACGGGCCGGTACAGCACATTTTAACAGCATGCGATGTGGGAACAGGAAGAACCCGTTCAAACAGTCCGGCAAAAGTGACCGAAGCTGTCTGTTTACATATGGATGGGCTTCTTATGAGAAATTCGAGGTTTAAATATTTAGTAATTCACAAACTGCTTCTTACACTGACCAGATGTGCACAAAGCATCTCTGTCTGTTGACAGTGTTCGCAACATCTATGTATTCTGATCGTATGATTCAAGCTAGCTGGGCTGGTCAGCCATTGTTTTGACAGTGACCAATATGGATTTAAGAGGGTCAAAACTAATATTAAGGATTTTTTACAATTATGACACTGATATACACATAAAAAATGGCAATGGCTCCTAACGTTTTGTTATCAAACCTTTATGAGAAAGAATGTAACAGAAGTTTGATGTTTTACAGTTTAAACATGATCTTAATATAAGATTCTATAAGCAAAACCAACAACCAACCAACATAGATAATTGGCAAAGCTTCTGGGGAAAACCTGGTCTTGTTAGGAGAGACGGCATCCATCCCACTTTGGATGGAGCAGCTCTCATTTCTAGAAATCTGGCCAATTTTCTAGAATCCTCCAAACCGTGACTATCCAGGTTGGGACCTGGAAGCAGAGTTGTAGTCTTACACACCTCTCTGCAGCTTCTCTTCCCCTGCCACCCCCCCCAATAACCCCATCCCCGTAGAGACGGTGCCTGCTCCCAGACCACCAACAACCAGTAAAAATCTATTAAGCATAAAAATTCAAAAAGAAAAAATAATATAACACCTTCAACTGCACCACAGACTAAACAGTTAAAGGTGGTCTATTAACATTAGGTTCTCTCTCTTCTACGTCCCTGTTAGTAAATTATATAATAATTGATCAACATATTGATTTATTCTGCCTTACAGAAACCTGGTTACAGCGGATGAATATGTTAGTTTAAATGAGTCAACACCCTGAGTCACACTAACTGTCCAGAACGCTCGTAGCACGGGTCGAGGGAGGAGGATTAGCAGCAATCTTCCACTCCAGCTTATTAATCAAAAACCCAGACAGAGCTTTAATTCATTTGAAAGCTTGACTCTTAGTCTTGGTCCATCCAAATTGGAAGTCCAAAAAACCAGTTTTATTTGTTGTTATCTATCGTCCACCTGGTTCGTTACTGTGAGTTTCTCTGTGAATTTTCAGACCTTTTTGTCTGACTTAGTGCTTAGCTCAGATAAGATAATTATAGTGGGCGATTTAACATCCACATAGATGCTGAGAATGACAGCCTCAACACTGCATTTAATCTATTATTAGACTCAATTGGCTTCTCTCAAATGTAAATGAGTCCACCCACCACTTTAACATACTTTAGATCTTGTTCTGACTTATGGTATGAAAATTGAAGACTTAACAGTATTCCCTGAAAACCCCCTTCTGTCTGATCATTTCTTAATAACATTTACTTCAATGGACTACCCAGCAGTTTCATTACAGTAGAAGTCTTTCGGAAAGCGCTGTAACTAGTTTAAGGATATGATTCCTGTCTTTCTTATGTTCTCCAATGCCATATACCAACACAGTGCAGAGTAGCTACCTAAACTCTGAGTGAAAAAGCCCTCCGTAAAGCTAGGACATCATACTACTCATCACTAATCAAAGAAAATAAGAACAACCCCAGGTTTCTTTTCAGCACTGTAGCCAGGCTGACAAAGAGTCAGAGCTCTACTGAGCGGAGTATTCCTTTAACTAGTAATGACTTCATGACTTCCTTTGCTAATAAAATTTTAACTATTAGAGAAAAAATTACTCATAACCATCTCAAAGACATATCGTTATCTTTGGCTGCTTTCAGCAATGCTGGTATTTGGTTAGACTCTTTCTCTCCGATTGTTCTGTCTGAGTTATTTTCATTAGTTACTTCCTCCAAACCATCAACATATCTATTAGACCCCATTCCTACCAGGCTGCTCAAGGAAGCCCTACCATTAATTAATGCTTCAATCTTAAATATGATCAATCTATCTTTATTAGTTGGCTATGTACCACAGGCTTTTAAGGTGGCAGTAATTAAACCATTACTTAAAAAGCCATCACTTGACCCAGCTATCTTAGCTAATTATAGGCCAATCTCCAACCTTCCTTTTCTCTCAAAAATTCTTGAAAGGGTAGTTGTAAAACAGCTAACTGATCATCTGCAGAGGAATGGTCTATTTGAAGACTTTCAGTCAGGTTTTAGAATTCATCATAGTACAGAAACAGCATTAGTGAAGGTTACAAATGATCTTCTTATGGCCTCAGACAGTGGACTCATCTCTGTGCTTGTCCTGTTAGACCTCAGTGCTGCTTTTGATACAGTTGACTATAAAATTTTATTACAGAGATTAGAGCATGCCATAGGTATTAAAGGCACTGCGCTGCGGTGGTTTGAATCATATTTATCTAATAGATTACAATTTGTTCATGTAAATGAGATGATACCCAGCTTTATCTATCCATGAAGCCAGAGGACACACACCAATTAGTTAAACTGCAGGATTGTCTTACAGACATAAAGACATGGATGACCTCTAATTTCCTCCTTTTAAATTCAGATAAAACTGAAGTTATTGTACTTGGCCCCACAAATCTTAGAAACATGGTGTCTAACCAGATCCTTACTCTGGATGGCATTACCCTGACCTCTAGTAATACTGTGAGAAATCTCGGAGTCATTTTTTGATCAGGATATGTCATTCAATGCGCATATTAAGCAATATGTAGGACTGCTTTTTGCATTGCGCAATATCTCTAAAATTAGAAAGGTCTTGTCTCAGAGTGATGCTGAAAAACTAATTCATGCATTTATTTCCTCTAGGCTGGACTATTGTAATTCATTATTATCAGGTTGTCCTAAAAGGTCCCTGAAAAGCCTTCAGTTAATTCAAAATGCTGCAGCTAGAGTACTGACGGGGACTAGAAGGAGAGAGCATATTTCACCCATATTGGCCTCTCTTCATTGGCTCCCTGTTAATTCCAGAATAGAATTTAAAATTCTTCTTCTTACTTATAAGGTTTTGAATAATCAGGTCCCATCTTATCTTAGGGACCTCATAGTACCATATCACCCCAATAGAGCTCTTCGCTCTCAGATTGCAGGCTTACTTGTAGTTCCTAGGATTTTAAGAGTAGAATGGGAGCAGAGCCTTCAGCTTTCAGGCTCCTCTCCTCTGGAAACCAGCTCCCAATTCGGATTAGGGAGACAGACACCCTCTCTATTTTTAAGATTAGGCTTAAAACTTTCCTTTTTGCTAAAGCTTATAGTTAGGGCTGGATCAGGTGACCCTGAACCATCCCTTAGTTATTCTGCTATAGACGTAGACTGCTGGGGGGTTCCCATGATGCACTGTTTCTTTCTCTTTTTGCTCTGTATGCACCACTCTGCATTTAATCATTAGTGATTGATCTCTGCTCCCCTCCACAGCATGTCTTTTTCCTGGTTCTCTCCCTCAGCCCCAACCAGTCCCAGCAGAAGACTGCCCCTCCCTGAGCCTGGTTCTACTGGAGGTTTCTTCCTGTTAAAAGGGAGTTTTTCCTTCCCACTGTCGCCAAGTTCTTGCTCACAGGGGGTCGTTTTGACCGTTGGGGTTTTTCTGTAATTATTGTATGGCTTTGCCTTACAATATAAAGCGCCTTGGGGCAACTGTTTGTTGTGATTTGGCGCTATATAAATAAAACTAATTGATTGATTGATACGTTGTGCTGTTTTTACTCAGATTGGCAGCAGCTGTGTCACATTGCTCGGCATTTGCATAAATATACTTGTCTTGTCTCTTGTCGCTGTAAAAAAACTGACTGAAAATGAATGGCAGCTGGTCACTTTGTTTCGAAAGAGCTAATGTGACCAAGAGACAATGTATACAAAGCCATTGGAGCGCCCTCTGCTGGACAATCTACATAACACCTTTTCTAGTAGCCAAAATGTTTTCTGCTTTGTTTCTTCTGTACAATAAAAGTTTTCATATTGGCAAAAATAACACTGATAGTGATATGTTGGTGAAAGACTCATATCGGTGGATATTATCAGCTAACAGATACATCATTCAGGCTCTACTTCAGAGATCCTTCCTGAGATGCTGGAAAGTTTTCAACCCTCACTACTATGCAAGATCAAGGTAAGAGGACTTTGTAATTTAAAGTTTAAATGAAAAACATTGTAAAACAGTTTTCAGGTCAACTGACACATGTATTTTCAATAACTGTGAAATTGGCAATTATGTTTTTTAAATCCCTCAATCAGATAATAAATGAGCCATATTACTTTATTTATTACTATTAATTCATGTTAATGCAGGTAACAATTGTTGGTTAGCAAGAAGTCGATCTGGAACATCTGCTATCATACAGAAATCTATTAATGTTAAACAAATGTCAAAAGTTAGCACTGTCAAGTCTTGTCTGCTTAAAATCCACAGCTACAACGCTACAGCAGAAACGTAGACCCACTTCCAAATCCTACACTGTCATGGGGCCGCAGTGGGGTGGTTCTTATTTTGCAAAGTTTTGTAATTTAATACACATTTTAATTTAATGTAAATTTAATACTCTGGCCCTTGAATAAGTTCCAATAGATGAGAAAACATGCTGTGTAAAATTTTGTTTGTATAAATAAATTTTTAGAGGTAGTTCAGTTTCATGCTATATAACACTGTAGTAACTAAAGCTGTGGTGATAATCACCTGTGGAGGTCATCATGAAATTCTAAGTGAGCACCAGGAGGATTCATCAGGAGCTTTGTTGTGTTGATTAGGATGTGTTGGGGCACCATTAAGCCTTAAGCCCCTTTCACACTGGGCCCACTTCCAGTTGCGTCGTGCAACGTCATGACGATGCCACGTGGATGCAACCTAGTGCTGAGACGACGTAGCTCAACAACACCGTGATGGACGAAGCAAATCGGACGCCAAAAATGAAACAAGGAAGTGGTTTCAATGCAAGTCAGGGCAAAGCAATGGTACTCAATGTGATTGGAAGCCACACTCTCACAATACGTTACCCGACGCCAATTTATGATTCCTGCCGTGTTCCATTGTTCCCGAAGTATAAATCACGCAGGATTGTTTTTATACTGTGTACACAATGCAGTAAAACTACACGCTCAAAAAGAGCACAGAAACAAAAAAAAAAGCTCAGCCTGGCTGCAGCTCCTCACCCTTAAATTCTCTCTCACAACTGTGTTTAAATAAAGTCCATAAAAGTCCTGTTCACAGACTGATTGCCGGAGACAGGACATGTCCACATCCAGTAAAAAGTCCAGACACCTCTAGTCCACTCACGGACAATTCGTTAGCGCGCGCGCACATGTGAACAATTAAAAGAAAAAAAAAAACATGGCAGTTCCTCACTCTCCCCTCAAACTCTCTCATTACTGTGTTAAATAAAGGACAAAAAAAGGACATAAGTCCTGCTCACAGACTGACTGCCAGAGACAGGACATGCCCACATCAAGTATAACTCCAGACATCTCCACATTTACTCACAGAGGGTTCGTGCGTGCGTGCGCGCGCACGCAGCTCACGGTCAAAGGAAGAAAGATAAACTATGACAGAAATCAGAGCGCTGCCCTGCACAAGAACAAATATAAACTAGAAGAGAAATGAGTGCAGACTGCCTGCAGGTTCTCCTCTGCCTTCTCATCTCCTCTCTGCCCCCCCTGCTGCGTGCACCTGACGCAGACATTCCTGCGTCATCATGATGCCGCATGAAACAACTTGAAGCAGGCCCGGTGTGAAAGAGGCTTTAGTATGTATAGCATTATACAGCAGAAACTAGCAAAATTTTAATGCTTTCAGCTACCTCTAAAATTTAATTTATACAAGCAAAATTTTACACAGCATGTTTTTTCATCAAGTGGAACCTATTCAAGGGTCAGAGTATTAAATTTCTAAACTGTGCAAAATAAGGACCACCCGAGACTGCAGTCGTGGCCCTCTGAGCACACCTGATCCTGCCAGAACTCAACAGTGAAGCAAAGTAGGTCCCAATTTGTACTTGGCTGGAACCACTTTCTCCATGGAGAACTGAACGTACGTTACGAAGGGCATCTGGTTTAATACTCATGCCAGTTCCCAATGTGGATCTCTACTGGATCCACTGTGGTGATCACAAGCAAGCAGGTTCAGCTGAATGGGGGAAAAATAAATTTTTGCCATATACAATGGGGAAAATAAGTATTTGACCCCCTGTCAGTTTTGCAGGTGTTCCCACCTACAAAGAATGGAGAGGTCTGTAATTTTTATCGTACGTTCACTTCAACTGTGAGAGACAGAATCTAAAAAAAAAAAATCCAGAAAATCACATTGTATGATTTTTAAATAATTAATTTGCATTTTATTGCATAAAATAAGTATTTGATCCCCTACCAACCAGCAAGAATTCTGGCTCTCACAGACCTGTTAGTTTTTCTTTAAGAAGCCCTCTTATTCTGCACTCTTTACCTGTATTAATGGCACCTGTTTGAACTTGTTATGTATAAAAGACACCTGTTCACACACTCAATCAATCACACCACCATAGCCAAGACCAACGAGCTGTCTAAGGACACCAGGGACAAAACTGTAGACCTGCACAAGGCTGGGATGGACTACAGGACAACACGGAAGCAGCTTGGTAGAAGACAACAACTGTTATGATTATTTATTAGAAAGTGGAAGAAACACAATATGACTGTCAATCTCCCTTGGTTTGGGATTCCATGTAAGATCTCACTTTGTGGGGTAAGAATGATTCTGAGAAAGCTCAGAACTACACAGGAGGACCTGGTCAATGACCTGAAGAGAGCTGGGACCACAGTCACAAAGATTACATTAGTAACACATGATGCTGTCATGGTTTAAAATCCTGCAGGGCAGCAAGGTCCCCCTGCTCAAGCCAGCACATGTCTAGGCCCGTTTGAAGTTCACCAGTGACCATTTGATCCAGAGGAGGCATGGGAGAAGGTCATGTGGTCAGATGAGACCAGAATAGAGCTTTTTGGAATCAACTCCACTTACAGTGTTTAGAGGATGAGAAGAACCCCAAGAAAACCATCCCAACCGTGAAGCATGGGGGTGGAAACATCATACTCTGGGGGTGCTCTTCTGCAAAGGGGACAGGACGACTGCACCATATTGAAGGGAGGATGGATGGGGTCATGTATTGCGAGATTTTGGCAAACAACCTCCTTCCCTCAGTAAGAGCATTGAAGATGGGTCATGGCTGGGTCTTCCAGCATGACAATGACCCCAAACACACAGCCAGGGCAACTCCGTAAGAAGCATTTCAAGGTCCTGGAGTGGCCTGGCCAGTCTCCAGACCTGAACTCAAGAGAAAATCTTTGGAGGGAGCTGAAACTCCAAACCTGAAAGATTTGGAGAAGATCTGTATGGAGGAGTGGACCAAAATCCCTGTTGCAGTGTGTGAAAACTTGGTCAAGAACTACAGGAAACGTCTGACCTCTGTAGTGGCAGACAGATGTTTCTCTACCAATTGTTAAGCTCTGTTTTTCTAGGGGGTCAAATACTTATTTTATGCAATAAAAAGCAAATTAATTATTTAAAAATCATACAATGTGATTTTCTGGATTTTTTTTTTTTAGATTCTGTCTCTCACAGTTGAAGTGTACCTATGACAAAAATTACAGACCTCTCCATTCTTTGTAGGTGGGAAAACCTGCAAAACTGACAGGGGGTCAAATACTTATTTTCCCCACTGTAACCGCTGGTATGACAAGCATGTGTATGCAAATCATTTTTGGCGATGAAACGAAAAGATTCTGTTCCATGTGGACACTGAAGTTACATTTTTTTCCACATTTTGGCTAATTTCCTGCATCCTATTCACTCTACAACGAGGATTCTGAATCACTCTGTCCGAATATGTATGCTGATGACATTTACTGAACATGTGTGATGATGACATTTACTGAACATGTGTGATGATGACATTTACTGAACATTAAAATTACTACCGATATGAAACAATTACCATCCTTCTACTGGCTTCCAAAAATGCATAAAAATCCAATAGGTAGTAGATTTATAGCAGCCTCTAGTGCATGTACTACTAAACCATTATCCCAACTACTAACCACTAGCCTTAAATTAGTCACAAAACATTTCAAACAATACTGTGAAGGCATAGCTCGTAACACTGGAGTTAATTGTTTTTGGATTATCAATAATACTACAGAGGTTTTAAATAAAAGGTTCAGCTTGGAAATCCGATGAGGGCGGTCGCATCTCCTCCACTCTCCCTTATCTCTGTTCTCTGCCTTTAACCTTCAAGTCCCTACTTCACCAGACTGTGAATTCCTCAAATTATATTGGATTCTGGATCTATTGGACTTCTATTGGATTAACCATGGAATTGATCAGCTACTCTCTGAACGCTATTGACACCATTTTTTCTACAAGAAGGTCAGAACTGGGGGATCCTACCTGCCCAGATGGAACGTATCCTGCGAGCTATGTTCTCGACTCCTGGAGTTCCTGGCGTGTGGCATGTTTGGTGCCTTTCTCTGTTGAGGACGTCAAGGATTTATTCATTTTTGGTCTCGTGGTAGCAAGGCTGGTACTTTTTAGCGTATGTGCTGCCCTGATCTACTGGAAAATTGGCAAGACGGCAGCATCAAGAACCACGGCACCTCGCTTGTCCGTCATGATTAACGAGGTTGGCAAGGCAGTGCATTCTCAGACTACGATGACTCTTGAACTCAGATGCAAATTGGATGACATCTTGGAGCAGATGCGTGCCTTGCAGTTAAAGCTGAAGATTTCAGAGGCTGGTGAATATTCTTAATTCATAATTGGGGATATTCTTAATTCATAATTGGGATTTGGTTGTGCAAGTGGAACTGTTAAAAAGTGTTTTTCACTGCTCAAACCATAACATTACAGGCTTATCAAGCCTGAAGGTCAAATTGCCCGACTGTTTTTCCTCCAGAGGGATTTTTTTCGGCCTGGGGAACATTGGCTGTTTCTTATCTCACAAAGACAATAAACTGCTTTTCACAGGACTGAAGCATGCTCCATTCCCTCCCCCCATCAACACCCCCCCTTTCTGTCGCCTGCTAAACGTCACTCCTTCCCCCTTCGGCGGGGGCGGTGCAGATTTATCTGCAGCCCCCGTCACTTCCCCCCAAGCTGACGGTGGCGCATCTCAGGGTTGCTGAGTGGCCTTCACCCAGATAACGGACTTCTTCAAACTTCGTGCACATAAACAATGTCAAATGTGTATGTGCTGTCTTTAATTCTGAAGTGTGCCATTATTACGGTAAACAAGTAATAATTGTGGACTAATTGCTGTTTGAGGTAACTGAAGTGTAAACTTAATTTCTCCAATGTGAGATCAATAAAATATATCTAATCTAATCTAAACTAAAAAAGTTAAACAAAAGTAGCTACACATTTTGATAGTTTTGATTTTTCCACCCTGTATACTAACATCCGACATGACCAACTTATATATAGTATCAGTGAACTAGTCAGGGAAGCTTTTAGAATTAGAGGTTCTAAATATATCGTTATTAGAAATGATAGCACAACATATTGGTCTAACACTACATCGACACGTTATCATAATGTAACTGAGGAAAATATGATTGAGCATATAGAATTCCTTGTAGACAATATTTATATAGAGGTTGGCAACAGAATTTTCAAACAAACAATAGGGATACCTATGGGAGCAGATTGTGCTCCCCTTTTAGCTAACCATTTCCTTTTTTATTATGAATATAAATTTATGAAAGATAAATAAAACTAATAGCCAGTCAGCAAAAACCTTTAATAATACCTTCAGTTACATTGATGACCTACTTACTTTAAATAACCCTAATTTTGAGAATGAAATTAAAAATATTTACCCATCAGAATTAGAACTTACAGAGGGAGGGAGGGTCCCTCTGTTTAAGAAGGGGGACCGGAGGGTGTGTTCCAACTATAGGGGGATCACATTCCCCCTATCCGATCAGCCTCCAGAGTACTGGAGAGGAGAATTCGACCGACCATTGGACCAGCTCTACACGCTCCATCGGGTGCTCGAGGGTTCATGGGAGTTCGCCCAACCAGTCCACATGTGTTTTGTGGATCAAGAGAAGGCGTTCGACCGTGTCCCTCAGGGCACCCTGTGGGGAGTGGTCCGGGAGTACAGGGTCCGTGGTCCTTTGCTAAGGGCTATCCGGTCCCTGTACGACCGCAGCAGGAGCTTGGGTCGCATTGCCAGTAGTAAGTCAAACCTGTTTCCAGTGCACGTTGGCCTCTGCCGGGCTGCCCTTTGTCACCGGTTCTGTTCATTATTTTTATGGACAGAATTTCTAGGCGCAGCCAGGGTGTAGAGGGGGTCTGGTTTGGAAACCACAGAATCTCGTCTCTGCTGTTTGCGGACGATGTGGTTCTGTTGGCTTCTTCAAATCAGGACCTTCAGAGTGCACTGGGGCGGTTTGCAGCCGAGTGTGAAGCGTCCGGGATGAAAATCAGCACCTTCAAATCCGAGGCCATGGTTCTCGACCGGAAAAAGGTGCTTTGCCTTCTTCAGGTCGGTGGAGTGTCCTTGCCTCAAGTAGAGGAGTTTAAGTATCTCAGGGTCTTGTTCACGAGTGAGGGACGGACGGAGCGTGAGATCGATAGACGGATCGGTGCAGCGTCTGCAGGGATGCGATCGCTGTATCGGACCATCATGGTGAAGAGAGAGCTGAGTAGGGGGGCAAGGCTCTCGATTTACCGATCGATCTACGTTCCGATCCTCACCCATGGTCATGAGATTTGGCTCATGACCGAAAGAACGAGATCGTGAGTACAAGCGGCCGAGATGAGTTTCCTCCGCAGGGTGGCTGGGCACTCCCTTACAGATAGGGTGAGGAGCTCGGAGTCGAGCTGCTGCTCCTCCACGACGAAAGGAGTCAGTTGAGGTGGCTCGGGCATCTTTTCCGGATGTCCCCTGGACGCCTTGCTGGAGAGGTGTTCCAGGCACGTCCCATTGGGAGGAGGCCCCGGGGAAGACCCAGGACACGCTGGAGGGACTACATCTCTCGGCTGGCTTGGGAACACCTTGGGGTTCCCCCGGAGGAGCTGGGGGAGGTGTGTGTGGACCGGGAGGTCTGGGCGGCTTTGCTTGAGCTGCTGCCCCAGCGACCCGACTCCGGATAAAGCCGAAGAAAATGGATGGATGGATGGAATTAGAACTTAAAAAGACTACAGAAAACAATAAAAAACTCTCATACTTAGATATAGAGTTGAGCATTATATATAGACAGTTTAGAACAGCCGTTTTCGACAAACATGATCATTTTAACTTTCATATTGTAAAATTTCCTTATATGAGTAGTAACATACCGAGTAAACCTACATACGGTTTTTACACCTCTCAATTAGTCAGAATTCGTCGAATCTGTGATAATTACCAAAGTTTTTCCACTAGACACCATAAATTTACTAGTAGATTAGTTAAACAAGGGTTGTTATATGGCTGGGGGGGCCTGGCTGCCGGTTTGTTTCTGTTTTTTGGTTTTCCTCCCAGGTGGCGTGCGTTTGGGACTGAGTGGCTGTGTTGCTGAGGCTGTCAGGACCTCACCCTGATCACCTGCGACTCGTCAGGACTCACAGCTGTGGTGCATCTGGATGGATTGGAACATGTTGGCATTTAAGACTGGAGTGCACAGTGTGTATTTGCCAGAGACTCGACCTTGTGACCAGACGGGTGAGATCGTCGTCTTGGGAGCCATCTCATCAGCAGCGGATGCTGAGAACGTCCAGGTTTGATGCACAGTCTGTGAAAGAGGAGGGGGTGAGGTCTCACGCTCGTCAGCACACTTCCTGAGGTACGTTAGATTTTGTGACTAACAGTTATACAGTCAGTAAATGTGGTGTCCCTCACACCTTATTGTATTGAGCTGTATGTTAGTCATGTATCAGCTTTCACTGCGGTGGAGTTTTGTGAACTGGATGTTCCATGCCTGCAGGTTGGGAAGCTGATCAGTAATCAAGCCAGGAAGTGTTTGCTGTTTGTACACCTTTAAGTGTTCTGTGTGTAGAGTGTGGACTCACATAATGGTTCCTTCTTTCACAGACTTGGTTGTTGCGGCCACCTGGGGGGTGTCGGCGGGGTCCTTGGGTCCGAAACAACTTCTGGCTCCGGACCGTTAGCGCTGCTGGGAGCGCACCACGCCAGGCCGCACCTTTTGTTATTATATTATCACTGTTATGTATTAAATTCAGTTAGCCTTTGTACCGTGCTCTGCTTATTTCATACTGGGTCCTTCAAACGCTGGTCGGTTCTCCGAGCTGCGTCCGACACATAACAAGGGTTTCTGTATAACAAATTGGTTCTTCAGTTCAAAAGATTTTTCAATAGATATGAAGAAATAATGCCTAAGTTTCGGGTTCCCATTAAAAAACATGTAGAAGATGGAATTTTTTCTACCTATACTAGCTAACCATAACCTAACAATTAGGATAAACTTTAGATAAAACCTATAACATATTATATCTGAGCTTATGTTTATATAGTTACACTGCTACAATTATAGCTTAGCCTATTAGCTATTAATTATCTAATAACCTGCCTCGGCCTCATTCACCTTGTATATATATGCCACTTTAATGATTAACGTTTTAAGTGGTTACCAGGCCTACTACTGTTTACGTTAGCTACATAAATGTTCGTTAGCTTACCTGGAATTTATCCCTCTCCAACATGTTAGTTATAGGCTAACCTGGCCTACATGTTGCTGCAACCACGAACCTCGAGCTCTCTTTAGCCGGGAATATTCCACCTTTATATACTTTCACTAAGGTACTTATATCATGTCTCCATATACATTTCTACATGCTTTAGTTTTTCCTGTCCCCCCATAACCTTTTTAATATTATTATATTTATGGAAAAATTGGAGGAGTGGGGTACAATTAGTTATACCTAACAGCTAACGTTAGCTTATCTAGCCGGCTGTAGCACCATTTATCGTTTTGATAACCCATATTATTTCATAATTTTGTCCACATTTATTTTTATATGTATTTGTGAATACCGTTACTGTAGGTTTAACTACGCTATTATACTTTATACACCATCCCTGTAGAGACGGTGCCTGCTCCCAGACCACCAATAACCAGTAAAAATCTATTTAAGCATAAAAATTCAAAAAGAAAAAATAATATAGCACCTTCAACTGCACCACAGACTAAAACAGTTAAATGTGGTCTATTAAACATTAGGTCTCTCTCTTCTAAGTCCCTGTTAGTAAATTATATAATAATTGATCAACATATTGATTTATTCTGCCTTACAGAAACCTGGTTACAGCAGGATGAATATGTTAGTTTAAATGAGTCAACACCCCTGAGTCACACTAACTGTCAGAACGCTCGTAGCACGGGTCGAGGAGGAGGATTAGCAGCAATCTTCCACTCCAGCTTATTAATTAATCAAAAACCCAGACAGAGCTTTAATTCATTTGAAAGCTTAACTCTTAGTCTTGTCCATCCAAATTGGAAGTCCCAAAAACCAGTTTTATTTGTTATTATCTATCGTCCACCTGGTCGTTACTGTGAGTTTCTCTGTGAATTTTCAGACCTTTTGTCTGACTTAGTGCTTAGCTCAGATAAGATAATTATAGTGGGAAATTTTAACATCCACACAGATGCTGAGAATGACAGCCTCAACACTGCATTTAATCTATTGTTAGACTCGATTGGCTTTGCTCAAAATGTAAATGAGTCCACCCACCACTTTAATCATATCTTAGATCTTGTTCTGACTTATGGTATGGAAACTGAAGACTTAACAGTATTCCCTGAAAACTCCCTTCTGTCTGATCATTTCTTAATAACATTTACATTTACTCTGATGGACTACCCAGCAGTGGGGAATAAGTTTCATTACACTAGAAGTCTTTCAGAAAGCGCTGTAACTAGGTTTAAGGATATGATTCCTTCTTTATGTTCTCTAATGCCATATACCAACACAGTGCAGAGTAGCTACCTAAACTCTGTAAGGGAGATAGAGTATCTCGTCAATAGTTTTACATCCTCATTGAAGACAACTTTGGATGCTGTAGCTCCTCTGAAAAAGAGAGCTTTAAATCAGAAGTGCCTTACTCTGTGGTATAACTCACAAACTCGCAGCTTAAAGCAGATAACCCGTAAGTTGGAGAGGAAATGGCGTCTCACTAATTTAGAAGATCTTCACTTAGCCTGGAAAAAGAGTCTGTTGCTCTATAAAAAAGCCCTCCGTAAAGCTAGGACATCTTACTACTCATCACTAATTGAAGAAAATAAGAACAACCCCAGGTTTCTTTTCAGCACTGTAGCCAGGCTGACAAAGAGTCAGAGCTCTATTGAGCCGAGTATTCCTTTAACTTTAACTAGTAATGACTTCATGACTTTTTTGCTAATAAAATTTTAACTATTAGAGAAAAAATTACTCATAACCATCCCAAAGACGTATCGTTATCTTTGGCTGCTTTCAGTGATGCCGGTATTTGGTTAGACTCTTTCTCTCCGATTGTTCTGTCTGAGTTATTTTCATTAGTTACTTCCTCCAAACCATCAACATGTCTATTAGACCCCATTCCTACCAGGCTGCTCAAGGAAGCCCTACCATTAATTAATGCTTCGATCTTAAATATGATCAATCTATCTTTGTTAGTTGGCTATGTACCACAGGCTTTTAAGGTGGCAGTAATTAAACCATTACTTAAAAAGCCATCACTTGACCCAGCTATCTTAGCTAATTATAGGCCAATCTCCAACCTTCCTTTTCTCTCAAAAATTCTTGAAAGGGTAGTTGTAAAACAGCTAACTGATCATCTGCAGAGGAATGGTCTATTTGAAGAGTTTCAGTCAGGTTTTAGAATTCATCATAGTACAGAAACAGCAGTAGTGAAGGTTACAAATGATCTTCTTATGGCCTCAGACAGTGGACTCATCTCTGTGCTTGTTCTGTTAGACCTCAGTGCTGCTTTTGATACTGTTGACCATAAAACTTTATTACAGAGATTAGAGCATGCCATAGGTATTAAAGGCACTGCGCTGCGGTGCTTTGAATCATATTTATCTAATAGATTGCAATTTGTTCATGTAAGTGGGGAATCTTCTTCACAGACTAAGGTTAATTATGGAGTTCCTCAAGGTTCTGTGCTAGGTCCAATTTTATTCACTTTATACATGTTTCCCTTAGGCAGTATTATTAGACGGCATTGCTTAAATTTTCATTGTTACGCAGATGATACCCAGCTTTATCTATCCATGAAGCCAGAGGACACACACCAATTAGCTAAACTGCAGGATTGTCTTACAGACATAAAGACATGGATGACCTCTAATTTCCTGCTTTTAAACTCAGATAAAACTGAAGTTATTGTACTTGGCCCCACAAATCTTAGAAACATGGTGTCTAACCAGATCCTTACTCTGGATGGCATTACCCTGACCTCTAGTAATACTCTGAGAAATCTTGGAGTCATTTTTGATCAGGATATGTCATTCAATGTGCATATTAAACAAATATGTAGGACTGCTTTTTTGCATTTGCGCAATATCTCTAAAATTAGAAAGGTCTTGTCTCAGAGTGATGCTGAAAAACTAATTCATGCATTTATTTCCTCTAGGCTGGACTATTGTAATTCATTATTATCAGGTTGTCCTAAAAGTTCCCTGAAAAGCCTTCAGTTAAATCAAAATGCTGCAGCTAGAGTGCTAGCAGGGACTAGAAGGAGAGAGCATATCTCACCCATATTGGCCTCTCTTCATTGGCTTCCTGTTAATTCTAGAATAGAATTTAAAATTCTTCTCCTTAGTTATAAGGTTTTGAATAATCAGGTCCCATCTTATCTTAGGGACCTCATAGTACCATATCACCCCAATAGAGCGCTTCGCTCTCAGACTGCAGGCTTACTTGTAGTTCCTAGGGTTTGTAAGAGTAGAATGGGAGGCAGAGCCTTCAGCTTTCAGGCTCCTCTCCTGTGGAACCAGCTCCCAATTCGGATCAGGGAGACAGACACCCTCTCTACTTTTAAGATTAGGCTTAAAACTTTCCTTTTTGCTAAAGCTTATAGTTAGGGCTGGATCAGGTGACCCTGAACCATCCCTTAGTTATGCTGCTATAGACGGAGACTGCTGGGGGGTTCCCATGATGCACTGAGTGTTTCTTTCTCTTTTTGCTCTGTATGCACCACTCTGCATTTAATCATTAGTGATTGATCTCTGCTCCCCTCCACAGCATGTCTTTTTCCTGGTTCTCTCCCTCAGCCCCAACCAGTCCCAGCAGAAGACTGCCCCTCCCTGAGCCTGGTTCTGCTGGAGGTTTCTTCCTGTTAAAAGGGAGTTTTTCCTTCCCACTGTCGCCAAGTGCTTGCTCACAGGGGGTCGGTTTGACCATTGGGGTTTTTCCGTAATTATTGTATGGCCTTGCCTTACAATATAAGGCGCCTTGGGGCAACTGTTTGTTGTGATTTGGAGCTATATAAATAAAATTGATTTGAATTGACTAATTACCGTTTTTGTTTATCGTGTTAGCTTGCTAGGTACGGTTGGCTTATTACCGGCTAATTTAGCTCTTCTAACTATAACTAGCTTATTTTCGTTATTTACATTTTTATTTTACATGGTGTAGATTTTTAATGATTCATCAGTTTATGTGTTCTTTTAAAGATATCAACATACAGTACCTAAGTTCTTAGGTTTCCATTTGATAGCATATAGATTATGCTTTTTATTTTCCTATAGTATGCTAACAGAGTTACTTTAGATAGATACCAATACACATTACATCATAGCTTCTGTTTCTATAATAAAATACCAAATTTATAACTTAGCTCACTAACTATAATTTAATTTTACTACTAGTCTACATACTAAATTACCTATACTACGATCTTCTCCTGTATTAATATTTAGAATTTAATACCTACTCCTGTATATTATATTATACTGTTGATGATCTCTTGCTTGCCTCTACTGGTGGTTGGCTCTCACTGCGGTATTGTATCACTTCCTGTTCCGGAGCACAGCAGTGTTTTTCTGTATCTGTTAGCTGTTTAATCTGCGCAGTTAGATTGATCTAGTTATCTAGATTACGATTTGTTTCCCAGTGTAATCTTTACGTGCCTTAACTAAAGCACTCCTTCTGCTGAATCACCTCTAAATTATTTACACATTATTCACTTCTCCTGTCTCTCCCGCACTTTTCTGCTCTGGGTGTGAAATGTTTAGTTATTCCTCGGCCTCCTTTAGCAGTAACGGTACTTGTAATAAGTGTATCTTATTCGTAGCTTTGGAGGCCAGGCTGGGCGAATTGGAGACTCGGCTCCGCACCGTGGAAAATTCTACAGCTAGCCAGGCCCCTGTAGTAGGTGCGGACCAAGGTAGCTTAGCCGCCGTTAGTTTCCCTCTGGTAGATCCCGAGCAGCCGGGAAAGCAGGCCGACTGGGTGACTGTGAGGAGGAAGCGTAGCCCTAAACAGAAGCCCCGTGTACACCGCCAACCCGTTCACATCTCTAACCGTTTTTCCCCACTCGACGACACACCCGCCGAGGATCAAACTCTGGTTATTGGCGACTCTGTTTTGAGAAATGTGAAGTTAGCGACACCAGCAACCATAGTCAATTGTCTTCCGGGGGCCAGAGCAGGCTAGGCTCGTAGTACCATATCATCCCAATAGAGCGCTTCGCTCTCAGACTGCAGGCTTACTTGTAGTTCCTAGGGTTTGTAAGAGTAGAATGGGAGGCAGAGCCTTCAGCTTTCAGGCTCCTCTCCTGTGGAACCAGCTCCCAATTCAGATCAGGGAGACAGACACCCTCTCTACTTTTAAGATTAGGCTTAAAACTTTCCTTTTTGCTAAAGCTTATAGTTAGGGCTGGATCAGGTGACCCTGAACCATCCCTTAGTTATGCTGCTATAGACGTAGACTGCTGGGGGGTTCCCATGATGCACTGTTTCTTTCTCTTTTTGCTCTGTATGCACCACTCTGCATTTAATCATTAGTGATCGATCTCTGCTCCCCTCCACAGCATGTCTTTTTCCTGGTTCTCTCCCTCAGCCCCAACCAGTCCCAGCAGAAGACTGCCCCTCCCTGAGCCTGGTTCTGCTGGAGGTTTCTTCCTGTTAAAAGGGAGTTTTTCCTTCCCACTGTAGCCAAGTGCTTGCTCACAGGGGGTCGTTTTGACCGTTGGGGTTTTACATAATTATTGTATGGCCTTGCCTTACAATATAAAGCGCCTTGGGGCAACTGTTTGTTGTGATTTGGCGCTATATAAAAAAATTGATTGATTGATTGATTATATAGTACCATATTTATTGTATATGTTGTTTATTACCCTTAATATTTAAATATAAGTTATATATATGATGTCTTATCTTTCTTATGTGTTATTATTTATTATTATATATACCTTTTTCTTGAGCCGCTTGAGTGGGTAGGGAGAGTTCCCATGGGATAAAAAAGCTTTTCAACCTACCATCCCTGGTTCTCAAGACCAGGCACCTAAATGGCTCTACTCTACTCTTTTCTACTCTTCTATTTTACTCTTCCTTTTTAGATATTTAAATATACCTTAGTATACTAGTATAGTTCCACCTTAGAATTGGAATATATAAGATATACCTTACTGAATTTTCATATGCTGATGACATTTACTGATCATGTATGCTGATGACATTTACTGACCATATGTGCTGATGACATTTACTGCACATGTATGCTGATGACATTTACTGAACATGTGTGCTGATGAGGGCAGCATGGTGGCTTAGTGGTTTGCACTGCTCACAGCAAGAATGTCATGGGACTGATTCCCACCTGTGGCCTTTCTTTGTGCAGTTTGCATGTTCTCCCTGTGTTTGTGTGGGTTCCCTCCAGGTGCTCTGACTTTCTTGCACATCCAAAGACATGCAGCTTAGATGGACTGGAAACACTGAAGGTGTGTGTGCGGGTGTGAAGGTGTTTTGTTTGTCTGTATGTGTCTCTGTGACAGACTGGCGTCCTGTCCACGCTGAACCAAGCTTCATGCCCTATGACTCCAGGGATAGGCCCTGGCCCCCGGTGACCCTTAACTGGAGTGAGCAGTGGAAGATGAGTGAGTGAGTGTGCTGATGAAATTTGCTGCAGTCTATATTTGTCTCAGTCTTCTTTTTATCACTGTCTCAGCTGTGTGCCGGACGAACTCTGCAGGATTCTGTCCTTTTTTTGGCTCCCTGTTTGCTGAATAAATGGTTGATGAATTCATTCATCAATAAAAGCAGTGGCATATCGTTGCCCGATGTGCGAGCGGAGGAGGACTCTACTTCCCCTTTGATGACGAAGAAACGTTGCAGTTGCAGGAAGAGGCAAACTCGTGAATGCGAACAGTGTGACCGTGTGTCATACCGTCCCACGAGCAGCCGTAAAGCTCCACCCTCATGCACACCGCCGTGGACAGCATGGTGACCGGGATGAAGCGCACGGAGCGAGTCACCACCGATGGGTGCAGGTCGTTGTAGAGGGAGGTGTAGGCGTTCTTGTTGCCCTCGATGACCTGCACACAAAATGAAGATATAAAAATGGAAGCACAGCGCCCCCATATGAACGCTGTAGCCATGATTTGTTTGTTTGCTCTCCTGTGTTTTGTGAATATTTGCACGTTTTACTAAATCTGTCCAAAGTGTAATAATTCGTATACATTTCAGTTAAAATGTTGAAAATCAGTCACTTTATGTAAAAAAAAAAAAGGGCAGGTTTTTCCGCTACCCCTAATTGGACGAAGCAGTTGAAGAGTGTGTGTGTGTGTGTGTGGGGGGGGGGGAATTAATGTGAATTAATGTCAGTATAAATGTTTCATTTGATTTGAAAATAAATGAGCTGGCTGTGTTTTAGCAGTGCTTTAATAATGGTTTCAACAATATATGTTTTAACAATTCATTAATATATATTATTTGCTGCGTGAAATGTTCACTCATTTGCTCCCTTATAGTGACAATCAAAACATGGCTACATTTTACAACATTTACAAATTGAAAAAAGTGTGAGTTTGACAAATTTGTTTACATTTTTAATTCTAATAATTTGTTTTCTTATTAATTAAAACAGGGCAGATTTTGAGCCATTTCTGTGCTTTTATTAAAACACTTAAAATGTGGCAGACATTGTATAATTTGTTTTCCATTTTGTCAAAAGTAGTTTTGTTTAAAAATTGCACTTTTTAGCGATAAAAATGTTTTACAAATTTGTTCTGACTTTTTATTTAAAATAATAATGTCCACCAAGGATGTAGCAAAATCATTGGGTTTATTTATTTGTCTGTCTGTTAGCAGGATTGCATAAAAACTACTGCATGGATTTTGACAAAAATTGCACCACAGATAGATATTAGGCTTAAGTTTTGGAGGTGACCCAGATGCGGAGTGGCAGACGTCACAAATCTGACTGCTTTTGTTCATGATGATATATTATTTGAAATATATGGCTGCACACCCCATGTGTTCTCAGCCACATGAGGTGTGTAGCCAGTACACTCTGCGTTCCAGTCCTAAGTCCGGATAAATGAGTAGGGTTGCGTCCGGAAGGGCAACTGGCATGAAACAAGCCAACATAACCATGCAGAGTATAAATCGAATTTCCATACTGGATTGGTCGAGACAAAGGTTAACACTGTCCGCCACCAGTACTGTTCCCCAGCAGAGTGCCAGCAGAGATTATGTTACTGCTGGGCGAAGAAAAAGAAGAGGAGAGTGTGTCCATGCACAGTGGGAGAAGAGGAAAACTGTCATGCTCTGTGGTTGCTCGTTTCTTCTGCCATGTTTTATGTTAGTATTTATTTGGTGATTATGTCTTCTGTGTGCCTTCCCTGTCTCTTGGTGCTGGGTGGTGGGCGTGGCACAGTCTTGACCACGCCCACTTCTGGATCCTTCTGCACAGGTGTTTCCTATCAGCAGCTCATCACCTAGGTGTATATAAGGCTCACTGGTTGCACTAGTTATTTGCTCGATCGTTGCGCCTTGTGCCCTCGCTTCTGGCTCTGAGTAGTGTGTTTTTTCCAAGTCCTGTTTCCACGTAGTGTATCCGACCACATGCCTGTTTGTACCAACCACGCTTTTGTTTGATGATTCTGCTTTGTTTGCCTGTTTTGGACTGCCTTATTGTGTACCGAACCCCACTGAGTGTCTCAGTACACGCCTTTCTCAACCAGAGCTATTGTGTTGAGTCCTGCACTTGTGTCCAACCATTCCTGTCTGACGCTCCTGATAAAAACAAGAAGGGTGGAAGCCAATTCAGTCTAATAATAGATTAAATGCAGTGTTGAGGCTGTCATTCTCAGCATCTGTGTGGATGTTAAAATCGCCCACTATAATTATCTTATCTGAGCTAAGCACTAAGTCAGACAAAAGTTCTGAAAATTCACAGAGAAACTCACAGTAACGACCAGGAGGACGATAGATAACAAATAAAACTGGTTTTTGGGACTTCCAATTTGGATGGACAAGACTAAGAGTCAAGCTTTCAAATGAATTAAAGCTCTGTCTGGGTTTTTGATTAATTAATAAGCTGGAATAGAAGATTGCTGCTAATCCTCCGCCTCGGCCCGTGCTACGAGCATTCTGACAGTTAGTGTGACTCGGGGGTGTTGACTCATTTAAACTAACATATTCATCCTGCTGTAACCAGGTTTCTGTAAGGCAGAATAAATCAATATGTTGATCAATTATTATATCATTTACTAACAGGGACTTAGAAGAGAGAGACCTAATGTTTAATAGACCACATTTAACTGTTTTAGTCTGTGGTGCAGTTGAAGGTGCTATATTATTTTTTCTTTTTGAATTTTTATGCTTAAATAGATTTTTGCTGGTTATTGGTGGTCTGGGAGCAGGCACTGTCTCTACGGGGATGGGGTAATGAGGGGATGGCAGAGGGAGAGAAGCTGCAGAGAGGTGTGTAAGACTACAACTCTGCTTCCTGGTCCCAACCCTGGATAGTCACGGTTTGGAGGATTTAAGAAAATTGGCCAGATTTCTAGAAATGAGAGCTGCTCCATCCAAAGTGGGATGGATGCCGTCTCTCCTAACAAGACCAGGTTTTCCCCAGAAGCTTTGCCAATTATCTATGAAGCCCACTTCATTTTTTGGACACCACTCAGACAGCCAGCAATTCAAGGAGAACATGCGGCTAAACATGTCACTCCCGGTCCGATTGGGGAGGGGCCCAGAGAAAACTACAGAGTGCGACAGTAACACACAGAAGGCCGGCGCCATCTCCTCTCATCCTCAGCCAGCCAAGATATCGGGTATATTTTTAGGTAGCCCGTCGGGCAGGGGGTGTAAAATTTTAGTAGCCCAAGTGAAAAAGTACATAGCCTCGGGACATCGGACTAGTGATTTTGCGAGCCCTGAGGATTTTGAATGTTGGCAGTATTATTGGTAAAGGGAGAGAGCTGGCTGACATGATGGAGAGGGGAAAGACATATTGTGTGTGTGCAAGAGACCAAGTGGAAGGGAAGTAAGAGCAGGAGCATAGGAGGTGGGTTCAAGTTATTGTACCATGGTGAGGACAGGAAGAGAAATGGTGTTGGGGTCATTTTAAAGGAAGAGTATGTTAAAAGTGTGTTGGAGGTTAAGTGAGTGTCTGACAGGGTGATGAGTGTGAAGTTGGAAATTGAAGGGGTGATGATGAATACCATCAGTGCATATGCCCCACAGGTAAGTTGTGAGATGAAGGAGAAAGAAGATTTCTGGAGTGTGTTAGATGAGGTGGTGGAGAGTGTGCCCAAGCATGAAAGAGTGGTGATAGGAGCAGACTTCAATGGGCATGTTGGTGAAGGGAACAGAGGTGATGAGGAAGTAATGGGTAGATATGGTATCAAGGATAGGAATGGGGAAGGACAGAAGGTTGCTGATTTTGAAAAAAGGATAGAAATGGCTGTGGTGAATACCTATTTTAGGAAAAGGGAGGAGCACAGGGAGACATACAGTGCATCCAGAAAGTATTCATAGGGCTTTACTTCTTTCATATTTTGTTACGTTACAGCCTTATTCCAAAATGGAGTAAATTTATTTTTCCCTCAAAATGATACTCACAATACCCCATAATGTTTATTTTTTGCAAATTTATTAAAAATGAAAAAACTAAGAAATCAATACTTTGTTGATGCACCTTTTGCACCAATTCCAGCCTCAAGTCTTCTTGAATATGATGCCACAAGCTTGGTGCATCTATCTTTGGGCAGTTTGGTCCATTCCTCTTTGCAGCACCTCTAAAGCTCCATCAGATTAGATGGGGAGCGTCGGTGCACAGCCATTTTCAGATCTCTCCAGAGATGTTCAATCAGATTCAGGTCTGGGCTCTGGCTGAACCACTCAAGGACAAACATCTCCACAGCGTGATGCTGCCACCACCAGGCTTCACTGTAGGGATGGTGCCTGGTTTCCTCCAAACATGACATCTGGTGTTCAAACCAGAGACTTCAATCTTTGTCTCATCAGACCAGAGAATTTTGTTTCTCCTGGTCTGAGAGTCCTTCAGGTGCCTTTTGTCAAACTCCAGGTGGGCTGCCATGTGCCTTTTACTAAGGAGAGGCTTCCATCTGGCCACTCTACCATACAGGCATGATTGCTGTATTTCTGCAGCGATGGTTGTCCTTCTGGAAGGGTCTCCTCTCTCCACAGAGAAATGCTGGAGCTCTGACAGAGTGACCATTGGGTTCTTGGTCACTTTCCTGACTAAGGCCCATCTCCCCCGATCGCTCAGTTTAGACGGCGGCCAGCTCTAGGAAGAGTCCTGGTGGATCTGAACTTCTTCCATTTGCAAATGAGAGAGGCCATTGTGCTCATTGGGACCTTCAAAGCAGCAGAAATGTTTCTGTACCCTTCTCCAGATTTCTGCCTCGAGACAATCCTGTCTCAGAGGTCTACAGACAATTTCTTTGACTTCATGGTTGGGTTGTGCTCTGACTATCAACTGTGCTGAAGATGCAGAAGATGTTGCGATTCTCTTTGGAAGTGACGAGAATGGACAGGATTAGGAATGAACATATCAGAGGGACAGCTCAGGTGAGAGGTGAGACTGAGATGTTTGGACATGTGCAGAGGAGGAATCCAGGGTATATAGGGAGAAGGATGCTGAGGATGGAGTCATCAGGGATGTGCTGAGGGGGGACATGCAGGTGGTTGGTGAAACAGAGGAAGATCCAGAGGACAGGGTGCGATGGAAACAATTGATCTGCTGTAGCGCCCCCTAATGGGAGCAGCCGAAAGAAGATATTATTTGAAACATGGGAGATTTATTAGTTTCCTTATGATGGGTAAAAAAAATGTGGCTACATTTTACAAAATTTTCAATTTGTTCCAGTAAAAAAAGAAAAGAAAAAGGGTCAGTTTTTACACATTTGTTTACACTTTTTGGTTCTAATGACAAATACAAACAAAACAAGTCACAGCGCCACCAGGTGTTGAAAGCCATTTTAAACAAATAAGCCTTGAGGTTTGATTTAAAAAGTGCTGGGTCAGAGTATTTCAGTTTAAAAATGGAAAAGTTTTTACACATTTGTTTCCTTATTTGACAGGTTACTGTTTTTTAAAGTGAGTTTGACATATTTGTTCCCACCTCACAGCTGTAATAATCTGTTACCAAATTACACATGGAAGCATTTTTACTCATTTGTTCCTTGTGTCATTTAAAAATGTTAACTAAATTGTTTGTCTATTTTAGATCAAATGTTGCCACGCCAATAAACTGTTTTGTTTTTTTTTCCACCTCATTCCTGTTGTCACTGGGTGAATGTGGAAATGAGGCCAACAACGAGCCAGCGTTCATTTGTTTCCGCCTCCTGACTGTATGAGCAGGAAATCTTGTTGAATATGAACAATAACAAAATCTGGGCTGGTGTCGTCGGAGCTGGAACCCCGAGGGGCCTCCGAGGCATATAAAGGTTATTTCCTCGCATAAGAATGAAACATGATTATTCTTTCTCCCGCTCGATTCTCCGGGGAAAACGTCATCACTCCATCAGGCTTCCCCCGTTCTTTGTGCCGCTGCCTTTCTCTTCCTGCCTCATTTTCCTCACTGTTTCCTGTCTCGTTTAAATGTTGATGTGACATGTTTCGCTGACCCACCTGGTTTCCCAGCCGGTTTCTCCAGGTCTTCCACTGCAGGCCGTCTCTGCTGTAGTTGAGGCGGTAAAATCGGGCGAACTCGTTTCCATTGTTCCTGATGTAGCGTCCCTGAGTGGCGACCCCTGTCAGAAAGGTGAGTCTGCCCAGGTCCACCTGCAGGACAACACAGGCTTCTCAAAACAGATTCAACTGCAGGCTGCTACAAGTATGAGCACATCAAGTACTGAGATTATTTCTGAGGATTTCTCAACATAAAATTCCTACTTATTTATTTTGAGACAAACATATTAAAACATTTTATGCTGTAGGCCAAAATTACCATAATTAAAATTTTAATGCTAAAAAAAAAAACATTTTAGTTTTTATGTAATGAGATTTAAATATATATAAAAACTTAACTTTCTGAAATACCTGACCAAAAAAAAAAAAAAAAAAAACTTTTTTAAAGCTAGAGTGCCACCCAGCTTTCACTAAACTGACAAAATTTAGTTTAGTACGTGTGTGTGTGTGTGTGTGTGTGCATGCCTCTGGGCCCTATCTGCTTAGTGTTTGTGTGTCTCTGTCGTGTGGGGCCGGTATGTCAGTTGTCTTTGTGTTCATGTCTTCAGAGTCTCATCTCCTGGTTTTGAACTACACATTTGTAGTTCAGTATGTGTGTCTGTCGGTCTGTGTGCGTTTCTGCAGCCCATATATTACTAAAGAGGTGGAGCATGGGCAACACAATCCATGACCTGGGCGGGACAAATGAAGCCCACACCCTGAGAAGCTCAGCTAACAGGCCAACCGGTTCAGGTGTTTATTACATCATATTGTCGGGGGCTCAGTGGTGTTTCTCATAAGGGATTTACTTTGAGGTGGTCATTAAAAATTACGACACACATTTTCTCAGTAATTGTGGATTAACGACTTGATGTTAATCCAGTTGGATTAACAAGTTGAGTTAAGTTGAGACTGTGGCCTGCTTCCGTAGTCGTGTCCATAAAAATCATAGAGGGATATGATTTCCAAACTTAATACCCATTACTATATTGGATGATGTTGAAATTGAGGATGGCCAGCAATAGCAAAAATTTCATGTCTGCTACCTACAACGCACGTGGAATGTCTTAAACCCAAACCTACTTCTAGGCATCTTATATATGCTACTTTGGAACCACCCCTAAACCCAAACAGTTCAACTGTCAACCCCACTGAGGTCCTCATTAACATAAGATCACTGTCCTCAAAATCATTGATCATCACTTAGATATGATTGGGCTATGTGAAACCTGACTTAAACCTACAGCTGTCCTCCCCTTAAATGAGGCCTGCCCACCAGCATATACATTTAGTCACGTCCCTAGTGATGCGAAGCAAGGTGGGGGTGTTGCTCTTATTAATAAATCTACATTTAGCTTATTAGCTGTTGGGGGTTACAAATATCACTCATTTGAGCATCTGATTCTCCGCTCTGCTCAGGATATTACACATTGCCAAGGTCAGAAGAATAAAAATCAGTCGTATTACTTTGTCACTGTATATAGGCCTCCTAGCCCATATTCTGAATTCTTAGATGAATTTGGTGCGTTCATCTCTAACTTGTCAACTAGTGTAGATAACATTCGGATCATTGGTGACTTTAACATTCATATAAATAAGCCTTCTGATCTCCTCTGCAAATCATTTATGGAAATTGTGGATGCATTAGGATTTCGGCAATGCATTCGGGATTCGACGCACATTAGTGGAAATACCCTGGATCTGGTTCTCGCACGTGGTATTGCTGTCACGAATATTGACATCATGCCTTTTACATCAGTGGGGTCTGACCACTCACTTATTAAGTTTACAGTTTCGCTGCCGTGTTTAGTGGAACAACAACCTTATATATCTTTACGGCGATGCATCAACTCCTCAACTAAGACTGAACTCAAAGCCTGATGTCTTAGCTTCACATTTGACAGTAGACAGACTTGTGGATAGTTTAAACTCAGTGCTCAAAACTACACTCGACATGATTGCACCACCTGTGTTAATACTGCGCTCCCCCAAATCACAGTCACCTTGGTTCAATTATCTGCATGACCTCAAGCATAAAGCAACAGGTCTAGAATGGAAATGGCGTTGTTCAAAATTAGAAGTATTTCACCTTGCGTGGCGTGATGCTATCTTAGATTATAAACATGCATTATTAGCTACAAAGTGGACCTACTACTCTGATTTGATCAACAAAAACAAGCATAACTCAAAGTTCTTGTTTGACACGGTGGCAACACTTTTGCATGGACAACCACCTGTAGTTCGCTCTCCTTTTACAGCACAAGATTCCCTGGATTACTTTGGGAAGAAAATAGAAGACATCAGGTTAAACATATCCCGGCATGCCTTAATCAAGCCACTACACCCTGCTACTGAGGTGGGTGCCACTACTGAGGTATTACCTAGATTTACAGAATTTGATAGTATCTCACTAGGCATGCTAACAAAACTCATAATGTCAACAAAAAGCACAACCTGTTTATTTGATCCTATACCAACAAAACTGTTTAAAGACCTGTGGTCCACTCTTGGGCCGACTGCGCTGGAAATTATTAATCTTTCTTTAACTTCTGGATCTGTTCCTAAACGTTTCAAATCTGCAGTGATTAAACCATTACTTAAGAAACCTAATCTTGACCCTAGAACAGGGGTGGGCAATCATGTGCCATAAAGGGCCGAGACACTGCAGGTTTTCCGTGCAACCAATCGCCTCAGCAGGTGATTTCATTAATGATCAGGTGTCTCAGCAGGTGATTTCATTGACAACCAGGTGTTTATGTTCAGAGCAGAAGCTCATCAGCAACCCACCTGCTGAGGTGATTGTTTACATGGAAAACCTGCAGTGTCTCGGCCCTCGATGCCCACCCCTGCCCTAGAGTATTGACAAACTATCGGCCGATATCAAATCTATCATTTTTCTCTAAAATTCTGGAAAAAGTGGTGTCATGGCAGCTCGTAGACTATCTTACTGAGAGTAATCTCTTTGAGCCACTGCAGTTTGCTTTTAGAAAATATCATTCCACAGAGACGGCTGTCACTAAAGTGGTGAATGATCTTCTGCTTCCAATGGATTCGGACACCACTACGGTTCTGTTGCTGTTAGATACAGTGGATCATCAAATTCTACTTGATAGGCTGGAAAATCATTTTGGGATTACTGGGCGTGCCCTTGCATGGCTGACGTCATACTTGACCAGTCGTTCTCACTGTGTTTTGTACAGTAACACTACCTCTAACCTTACTGACATGAAATTTGGGGTTCCACAGGGGTCTGTCTTAGGCCCCCTGCTTTTCTCCCTTTACGTATATAACACCCCTTGGGCACATATTGCGGCGTTTTGGGATTACCTTTCACTGCTATGCAGATGATACTCAGTTATACATGCCAATAACTGCTGGTAATCTTGTTCACATAAAATCCTTAGAAGATTGCCTTGCAGCAGTGAGAAGTTGGATGTCTAGAAACTTCCTACTTTTAAACTCTGATAAGACTGAAATGATGGTTCTTGGTCCAGTGAGACATCGGCATCAATTTGACCAGTTAACGCTCAGCCTCGGCTCGTGTGTCATACGTCACACTGACAAAGTGAGGAACCTTGGGGTAATTTTTGATCCTTCATTGTCCTTTGGCCTCCACATTAGAAATATTACTAGGATTGCTTTCTTGCACCTGCGAAATATAGCGAAGATTCTTCCCATCCTGTCTATGGCTGATGCTGAGGCCCTGATCCATGCATTTATCTCTTCTAGATTGGACTACTGCAATGTTCTATTTTCTGGTTTACCACAGTCTAGCATTAGGGGTCTCCAATTGGTTCAAAATGCTGCAGCCAGACTTTTGACACGAAGCAGAAAGTTCAACAACATTACACCCATTTTGGCATCCCTTCACTGGCTTCCTGTCCCAGTGAGATCAGATTTTAAGGTTCTGCTACTAACCTATAAAATTATTCATGGACTGGCACCTCCCTACCTAGCTGACCTAATTAAACCTTATGTACCGGCCCGGGCTTTACGTTCTCAGGGTGCAGGACTACTTTGTGTCCCTAAGGTGAATAAGAAGTCTGCGGGTCACAGAGCTTTCTCTTATCGTGCCCCTGTTCTGTGGAATGATCTCCCTGCATCAATAAAACAGTCAGATTCTGTGACTTTCAAGTCCAAACTTAAGACGCACTTCTTTTCCCTTTCATATGGCTAGCATACTGGTACAGTTTTATTTTATGCTTTTTACTCTTTTAATTCATGTTATTAATAATTGGAGCAGGCCACGGCCTCAACTTCACCTAAATTCTGGCTCTTTTAGTGAAGTTTAGGGCTAGTGCCCGGCGATCACCTTAGTATTTCTCTGTTTTTCTTGTTGTTTAATGCTGACAAATTATACAGTATTTTTTTTTGTCTTTCTGTTGCCTGATTCTGTTTTTTCTCTCTGTTTAAGGTGCAGCTCCATACAGAGATGGGAGATGTATTCATGTTGGCGATCCTCCTGTCCTGTGCGCCAATAGCATTTCTTGTACAACCCCTGGCAAAAATTATGGAATCACCGACCTCAGAGGATGTTCATTCAGTTGTTTAATTTTGTAGAAAAAAAAGCAGATCACAGACATGACACAAAACTAAAGTCATTTCAAATGGCAACTTTCTGGCTTTAAGAAACACTATAAGAAATTGTGGTAGTCAGTAACTGTTACTTTTTTAGACCAAGCAGAGGAAAAAAATATGGAATCACTCAATTCTGAGGAAAAAATTATGGAATCACCCTGTAAATTTTCATCCCCAAAACTAACACCTGCATCAAATCACATCTGCTCGTTGACATTGACCCTATGTGTCTTTTTGCAAGGAATGTTTTCACAGTTTTTGCTCTATGGCAAGATGCATTATCATCTTGAAAAATGATTTCATCATCCCCAAACATCCTTTCAATTGTCCAAAATATCAACATAAACTTGTGCATTTATTGATGATGTAATGACAGCCATCTCCCCAGTGCCTTTACCTGACATGCAGCCCCATATCATCAATGACTGTGGAAATTTACATGTTCTCTTCATGCAGTCATCTTTATAAATCCCATTGGAACGGCACCAAACAAAAGTTCCAGCATCATCACCTTGCCCAATGTAGATTCGAGATTCATCACTGAATATGACTTTCATCCAGTCATCCACAGTCCACGATTGCTTTTCCTTAGCCCATTGTAACCTTGTTTTTTTCTGTTTAGGTGTTAATGATGGCTTTCCTTTAGCTTTTCTGTATGTAAATCCCATTTCCTTTAGGCGGTTTCTTACAGTTCGGTGACAGACGTTGACTCCAGTTTCCTCCCATTCGTTCCTCGTTTGTTTTGTTGTGCATTTTTCGATTTTTGAGACATATTGCTTTAAGTTTTCTGTCTTGATGCTTTGATGTCTTCCTTGGTCTACCAGTATGTTTGCCTTTAACAACCTTCCCATGTTGTTTGTATTTGGTCCAGAGTTTGGACACAGCTGACTGTGAACAACCAACATTTTTTTGCAACATTGCGTGATTTACCCTCTTTTAAGAGTTTGATAATCCTCTCCTTTGTTTCAATTGACATCTCTCGTGTTGGAGCCATGATTCATGTCAGTCCACTTGGTGCAACAGCTCTCCAAGGTGTGATCACTCCTTTTTAGATGCAGACTAACGAGCAGATCTGATTTGATGCAGGTGTTAGTTTTGGGGATGAAAATTTACAGGGTGATTCCATAATTTATTCCTCAGAATTGAGTGATTCCATATTTTTTTCCTCTGCTTGGTCTAAAAAAGTAACAGTTACTGACTGCCACAATCTTTTTTTCTTGATTTCTTATAGTGTTTCTTAAAGCCAGAATGTTGCCATTTGAAATTACTTTAGTTTTGTGTCATGTCTGTGATCTGCTTTTTTTCTACAAAATTAAACAACTGAATGAACATCCTCTGAGGCTGGTGATTCCATAATTTTTGCCAGGGGTTGTATATTCGTCCGTGAATTGTTCTGTGAATTGTTCAGTAATTTATGTCTGCATCATGGCCCAAGCAGAGGGTCACCCCTTTGAGTCTGGTCTGCTTGAGGTTTCTTCCTCAGAGGGAGTTTTTCCTTACTACTGTTGCTCTGGGGGTTGGTAAGGTTAGACCTTACCTGTGTGAAGCGCTTTGAGGCAACTCTGTTGTGATTTGGCGCTATATAAATGAAAATAAATTGAAAAATTGAAATTGAAAATGTTAAGAAGCTACGATAGCTGCTAAAAATGCTAACTCCATTAGCATTTTATTGAAATATGTTACTGTGATAATTTTACTGTCCAGTGAGTGTAAAAATGTACAAACCTGCAGGTACTGATTGTCTGCAGGTTCCAGCTGTCCCTTAGGACACCAGGCGCCGTCCCCCTCCTCGCGATTCAACCTACACATACACACACAAATTCACTTCACGTGTTTAAAGAGTCGTTAGCTTTACATGTTAGTTAACAAATGAATAAGCCAGTTTCGAGTGTTGCAGGAGCTGCTGGGTAAGTTCAAAGGTCAATGCATATAAACATTGTGCATTCCCAGGATCATGGTGGCGACATACGGTCAAGCCTGTCTGTAGAAATGTGAACGATTACAGCAGTTTCTTTGTGCAAAGGGTTTATCAGTGACAGGGAGAGTGGAGGAGCTTTGAGCTTCAGTGTGCGGGGCTCAGTTCTTCAGTGTGCCGGTAAAACCCACGGAAAAAGAGGAGAAACGACTCAGAGCAGATCAGTTTACTGACAGTCGACACCGTCGTCTGACTCGGTCCACTCGCCGACCTCCCGAATGGTTCACTCAGTAAGTTTATAAGAGATTTATAAGAGATGTATAGATGAATCTTATCACAGGCGGGCACTTCTAATATTTTTTTATTTTCCTTCTGCACGCGTGTCGTGGCTGACGTCACACAGAAAAGTACACACGGTAGGAAGCTCGACAACTCACAAACAAAAATCAAAATATTACCAGAAATAAAGTTCACGACACGTAAGAACAGTCGTCACTCCAGTTGAAGTTACTTCAAAATGATTAAGAGAAGCTGAACTCTAAACAGACGGCACAGTTAGATCAGTTCAAGTTAGAGAGAATTAACCCCTTAATGCCTATTGTCGCATATACGAGGTCTGTCAATAAAGTATAGGTCCTTTTTATTTTTTTCAAAAACTATATGGATTTCATTCATATGTTTTTACGTCAGACATGCTTGAACCCTCGTGCGCATGCGTGAGTTTTTCCACGCTTGTCGGTGACGTCATTCGCCTGTGAGCACTCCTTGTGGGAGGAGTCGTCCAGCCCCTTGTCGGAATTCCTTTGTCTGAGAAGTTGCTGAGAGACTGGCGCTTTGTTTGATCAAAATTTTTTCTAAACCTGTGAGACACATCGAAGTGGACACGGTTCGAAAAATTAAGCTGGTTTTCAGTGAAAATTTTAACGGCTGATGAGAGATTTTGAGGTGATACTGTCGCTTTAAGGACTTCCCCCGGAGCGAGACGTCGTGCAGCGCTCCCAGGCGCCGTCGTCAGCCTGTTTCAAGCTGAAAACCTCCACATTTCAGGCTCTATTGATCCAGGACGTCGTGAGAGAACAGAGAAGTTTCAGAAGAAGTCGGTTTCAGCATTTTATCTGGATATTCCACTGTTAAAGGAGATTTTTTTTAATGAAAGACGTGCGGACGGATTGCAGCGTCGGCTCGCAGCCGCCGTGACGCTCCGCCACAGGAAAAACACCTCTGTTGGAAGCCTTAAGGACAAGTTGGAACATGTCCAGCTGTTAAACAATTTCTCATATACTCACTCCACTGAAAGCCATCAAAAGCCGCCTGGATTTTACAAATGGTTATCAACACGGAGGTGTTTTTCCTGTGGCGCCGCGCCGCACCGCGCCGGCTGCGTCCCGACGCACGGACCCGTCCGCACGTCTTTCATTAAAAAAAGCTCCTTTAACAGTGGAATATCCGGATAAAATGCTGAAACCGACTTCTTCTGAAACTTCTCTGTTCTCTCACGACGTCCTGGATCAATAGAGCCTGAAATGTTGAGGTTTTCAGCTTGAAACAGGCTGACGACGGCGGCTGAGAGCGCTGAGCGACGTCTCGCACCGTGAAAAGTCCTTAAAGCGACAGAATCACCTCAAAATCTCTCATCAGCCGTTAAAATTTTCACTGAAAACCAGCTTAATTTTTCGAACCGTGTCCACTTCGATGTGTCTCACAGGTTTAGAAAAAAGTTTGATCAAACAAAGCGCCAGTCTCTCAGCAACTTCTCAGACAAAGGAATTCCGACGAGGGACTGGACGACTCCTCCCACAAGGAGTGCTCACAGGCGAATGACGTCACCGACAGGCGTGGAAAAACTCATGCATGCGCACGAGGGTTCAAGCATGTCTGACGTAAAAACATATGAATGAAATCCATATAGTTTTTGAAAAAAATAAAAAGGACCGTTACTTTATTGACAGCCCTCGTATGCTACAATATTTGACTCAAATATGCAACTTACCAAATTGACCAGTATGCCTGTTGCAAATTTGCAACATACCATTATTATTATTATTATAACATTAATTATTACCAAAATACCAAAATTACTATTTATTTTTTGTGCAAAAGTGAAATTAATAATCTCAACATTATTTACCATCTACTTAAAGGCAAAAACACACACAAAACATTTTTTTATATACAGCTATATAAATTCAGGCGTTAAGGGGTTAAATGTGTTTGGTGCTAATAAGAAAACATTAACTCAAGAGTTGCAATGAAAAGGGCCCCAAAATATATGTTGGACTGTAAACCACTACCTGTCACATTCAGTGTGCCAAGTAAGTATGAAACATATCAAAAAGACAAACCTTTGTGGGATAAGAGCATTTTTAATGAATGTATCTTGTAGTCACATTTAGTCACCAATAAATTTTCTGTTCCATGACTGTAAACTGACCAATGGCTGTGTAGTAAAACCTGGCCATTTTAAAATCACAAGGCTGAATGTCATTTAAATAACATTGCTTATCACATACTATTCCTATGAGAAACATATCTATATTTTTTGGTAACATATGTTGTCATTTGTTAATTATTATAGTGTGTAAACTCTCAGCACAGAAGGGGCAACAAACTGCAAAGAGCTGCACAGACGAACACAGTGTCATCCAGGACTGGAACAAGAGGAATTGGCACGTTTCATCCTCCCAACAGCCCGTTCAACATCAATCCTGGCATTTGCAATTTTTCTCGTCTGCAACATCAGCAGCAGTTTGTTGATCAAAGCCTGAGCTGGGAGGAGGGATGTGCAGTTTGTCACAGTGCATCAAGTTCACATTATTTCTGGGGGGGAGTGAAAAACATTAGACTTTTACATCAACCTTACATTTGTGGTCAATCCCCCACCTTTTTGCAGCATAACTACAGTAAACACCAGGATTGTAAAAAATTTTGACCTCTAGTCTGAAGGTAAAAGAAGCTTCTGATTTCAATGACATAATGTTACAAATGTGACTCTCAATGTATTGACAATAAAACACTTTAATTTCTCTTGTCTGTTTCTTAGATATCTTTTTAGATATATTAAATAAGGAAAAAAGCTCCCTTTATGATGGTGTTTGCATAAGTGAAAAGCTGATACATACAAAGAGAAAAATAACCATGACATAATTAACAATGTTAAACATAAATACATGCAACAGTTTAAACTTTAGTTGTTCTAAGGAGAGTGTGAGAACTACACACTTTAAAAAAAAAAAAAAAAAAACAGGTCTTGCACGGTAAAGTGTTCACAGCCTCTCATCATAGAACGGAGCCGACGTGGTCCAACTAGTGACTTTAGAAATGTCCCATAGTGTTTTCTGTCCACACCGTGACTTCTTTCAGCTCTTTCAGCTGTTATGTTGCTTCAAAAACACTCTTCTTACCAGCATGAACGGCATCGGCAGTCTGTTTATATGCGTTGACCTGTGACCTGGAAGTGTTAAGATCTCTCCGCACATGCGCACTGAGAAACACGAAACTGGCTTATTCAGCACTGCTCTGTGAGACGGGCCTACGTAGTCCAACAGAGAGCCAGCAGCACGTCCTTCCTATTTAAAATAACAGACACATAAAACATTTGTTTGACATCTACAACGTTTATTTTGAGGATGTTGGTGAGGAATTTTGGGACACAGTCTTAAAACTAGTGTGTTGGTGGTGGGGATCCACAGGCTCTAGATTGGGTAGTGTTTTAAAAATAGGTAGCTGGCATTTATTATTTATGTATTTATAAATTGTTTAGGTTCTTGTTATAATATACACACTATTGTTGCTATTATTAATATTACCACTATATCTGTACCACTCTGCCTTACGTTTTATAACAAATGCCTCTTTTCATTCATACACACTACTGTAACCTGTATTCATAGTCATCTTTACAAAACCGAAGGAAGTTCCACTGGTATGTGTTTATTTATAAATGTCTATTAGGTCTGTCTCCACCTTATCTTAGTAATTTACTGCAAGTTTCTGTAACTCCATATAGTACATGCTCAGCCCAACTCATCTTGCTCAATGTACCTAAAATCAAATCAAATATGGAGAACTATCCTTTACTTATGCTGCAGCAAAAGACTGGAACGAGATTCAAAAGGCATTAAAACTGAGCACCTTTGTGTCGACAGGAAATTTTAAGCATATTTTAAAGAATCTGCTGGCTGAAACCTGCTCATGCTTTGGCTAAAATGAAGTAATTAGTTTTTTTATGACTGAGAATGTTACTGTCTCTTACTAATTCTAGTCTGATGTACGAGGTCTATTAGAAAAGTATCCGACCTTATTATTTTTTTCAAAAACCATATGGATTTAAATCACGTGTGATTACATCAGACATGCTTGAACCCTCGTGGGCATGCGAGAGTTTTTTCACGCCTGTCGGTTACGTCATTCGCCTGTGGGCAGTCTTTGAGTGAGGAGTCACCCACCCTCTCGTCGTTTTTTCATTGTTTAGGAATGGCTCAGAGACTGTTGCTTTGTTTGATCAAAATTTTTTCAAAAACTGTAAGGCACAACTGAGTGGACACCATTCGATAAATTCAGCTGGTTTTCGGTAAAAATTTTAACGGCTGATGAGAGATTTTGGTCTGGTAGTGTCGCTTTAAGGACGGCCCACGGTGCCTGATGGCGATCTGCGCTTCGAGGCGGCAGTGTCTCGCCGTTTCAAGTTGAAAACTTCCACATTTCAGGCTCTGTTGACCCAGTAAGTCGTCAGAGAACAGAGAACTTTCAGAAGAAGTCGGCATGAGGAGTTTATTCGGACATTCCATTGTGACATTTTGTAATGAAAGAACGTGCGCGCAGAGTCGCATGTCGGGCTGGACCCGACTGCGGGGGGTCGCGACAGGAAAAACACCTCCGTTGGAAACCTTAACGGGCAAGTTGGAACATGCCCAAGCTGTTAAACAATTTCTGTTGTGTGGGCCGCTGAAGAGGAGGTACTGCTGGCCCACCACCACAAGATGGCGCCCTGCTTGAAGTGCGGGCTTCAAGCACGAGAGGGCGTCGGCTTTGCTGGAGGTGACAGCTGTCGACAATCAACACAAGCTGTCACCCATCATCACCACTACAAAGACCGGACTGCAACTCCACCTCCTCGCCGAGAAATCAACTACCATTCAGGTAATTTCTCTGCTGACTAACACTGTGTGTGTTTAACCTGAACTTCTATTTGCAGCCGTTTTCCTGGAGTGTTTCCTTATCTGGAGGATTGGCGTTTGGTGTGACAGCGACGGCTTCGCCTCACACCCCAACTCAGATAAGTGGTTGACCAGGAGCTGCACGAGTGTGTGTGATTGGAGGTGGAGGTTTTCCCTCCTTTACTTAAGACAGACTGTGGATTACTGAGTGTGCGAACTCACACTCATCTGGACTGTCTTTGTTCTCTGCCAGCAGTACCGGGTCTGACTGCTGAAGACAGCGGCCACCTGGGGCGCAGGGCTTGGCGGCTCCGGTGTTCTTCAGCTCCGTTGGTGGTGGAAGCTGTGTGGGGATCCGGCTCTTCTCTCTCCAGGCGTCTTCTATAGTCGAGCCTGCACACAGGTCACCTGGTGTATGACTGACAGTCACCATATTGTTATTGTCTGTACGTTGTTGTGCGATTCACAACATTAAATTGTTACTTTTTGGCTTATCCATTGTCCGTTCATTAACGCCCCCTGTTGTGGGTCCGTGTCACGTCACTTTCACAACAGGATTTCTCGGCCAGCGTCATGGATCCCGAGGGGCGTCAACCATCGCTTGAACAGCCAATGGGAGAGCGAGGTGCACAGGCAGGAGGCGTGTTGGGTGAGCTGCAGCACATCTTAACCGCCTTCGCCGCTCGGTTGGACTTAGTTACCGAGCAGAGCAGTGTTCTCAATCGCAGGATAGAGGTTCTCACCGCCCAGGTGGAAGCGCGTGCTCAGGGCGCTGCTGCAGCACCTCCTCCTGCTGATCGTGTGCCAGAAACAGACATTCCGCTGGTCGTTCAACGACCCCCCCCACCTTCCCCTGAAGCATACATAAGCCCTCCGGAGCCGTACGGAGGCTGTGTGGAGACGTGTGCGGACTTCTTGATGCAGTGCTCGCTCGTCTTTTCACAGCGTCCCGTCATGTACGCGGCAGACGCCAGCCGGGTGGCTTACGTTATAAATTTGCTTCGAGGAGAGGCACGCGCCTGGGCTACGGCGCTTTGGGAGCAGAATTCACGGCTCCTAATGGTTTATACTGAGTTTGTGAGGGAGTTCAGACAGGTGTTCGATCACCCTCATAGAGGCGAGACCGCTTCAAGTGTGCTGCTGTCGATACGGCAGGGGCGTCGGAGTGCAGCTAAGTATGCAGTCGACTTCCGCATCGCGGCAGTGCGAGCCGGCTGGAATGCTGTTGCGCTCCGCGCCACCTTTGTAAACGGACTGTCTCTGGTTCTTAAGGAGCACCTGGTGGCGAAGGACGAGCCGCGGGATTTAGACGGGCTTATCGACCTGGTTATACGGTTAGACAACCGATTAACAGAACACCGACGGGAGCGAGACGAAGGGCGTGGTCAGGCACAAGCCGTCCCTCTTCCTCCCGGGTCTGAAAGGGAGCCGACTTCCCCACGCTCCACTGCCAGGGCTCTCCACGTGACAACAGCTCCCCCTGCTGACGTTGCTATGGAAACGAGCAGGGCCAAAAAACGATCAGATCAGAGACAAAGGAGGCTGATCCGTGGAGAGTGTTTTCTCTGCAGCTCTACTGAGCACACACAGAGAGAATGCCCCAAACGATCAAAACAGCAGCACTCGTCCTTAGAGACTGGGCTAAGGGTGGGTCACAATACCCACGCGGGGAGACCCCGTAAATCTGCACGAATCCCAGTCACGATCCTGAGTGAGGATTTAACCCTTCACGCCCCAGCACTGGTGGACACGGGGTCGGAGGGAAATCTGCTGGATAGCAGATGGGCAAAGGAGGTTGGGCTCCCTCTAGTGGCCTTACCGTCACCATTGTCGGTGCGGGCACTAGATGGCACCCTTCTTCCACTAATCACACACCAGACTCAGCCAGTGACATTGGTGGTGTCTGGGAATCACAGGGAGGAGATTGTGTTTTATGTAACACCTTCTACCTCCCGAGTGATTTTGGGTTTTCCATGGGTGTTAAAACACAATCCCCAGATTGATTGGCCGTCTGGGGTTGTGGTTCAGTGGAGCGAAACCTGCCACCGAGAGTGTTTAGGATCCTCGGTTCCACCCGGTGTGACAGCTAAGGAGGAGGTTTTAGTCCCCCCCAATCTGGCGGCGGTGCCAGCCGAGTACCATGACCTTGCTGACGTCTTCAGCAAGGATCTGGCACTCACGCTTCCCCCGCACCGTCCGTACGATTGTGCCATTGATTTGATACCGGGTGCTGAGTACCCGTCCAGCAGGCTGTACAACCTCTCACGTCCGGAACGCGAATCAATGGAGACCTACATCCGGGACTCGTTAGCTGCCGGGTTGATCCGGAACTCCACCTCCCCGATGGGTGCTGGTTTCTTTTTTGTGGGCAAGAAGGACGGCGGACTCCGTCCATGCATTGATTACAGAGGGCTGAACGAGATCACGGTTCGCAACCGATACCCGTTACCTCTGTTGGATTCAGTGTTCACGCCCCTGCATGGAGCCCAAAATTTTACAAAATTGGATCTTAGGAATGCTTATCACCTGGTTCGGATCCGGGAGGGAGACGAGTGGAAGACGGCATTTAACACCCCGTTAGGTCACTTTGAGTACCTGGTCATGCCGTTCGGCCTCACCAATGCGCCCGCGACGTTCCAAGCATTGGTTAATGACGTCTTGCGGGACTTCCTGCATCGGTTTGTCTTCGTATATCTAGACGATATACTCATCTTTTCTCCGGATCCTGAGACCCATGTTAAGCATGTACGTCAGGTCCTACAGCGGTTGTTGGAGAACCGGCTGTTTGTGAAGGGCGAGAAGTGTGAGTTCCACCGCACTTCTTTGTCCTTCTTGGGGTTCATAATCTCCTCCAACTCCGTCGCCCCTGATCCGGCCAAGGTTGCGGCGGTGAGAGATTGGCCCCAACCAACGAACCGTAGGAAACTACAACAGTTCCTCGGTTTTGCAAATTTCTACCGGAGGTTCATCAAGGGCTACAGTCAGGTAGTTAGCCCCCTGACAGCCCTGACCTCCACAAAAGTCCCCTTCACCTGGTCGGATCGGTGCGAAGCCGCGTTTAGGGAGTTGAAACGCCGGTTCTCGACTGCACCGGTTCTGGTGCAGCCTGATCCCAAGCGCCAGTTTGTTGTTGAAGTGGATGCCTCTGACTCAGGGATAGGAGCCGTGCTATCCCAGAGCGGGGAGTCCGACAAGGTTCTCCATCCATGTGCCTACTTTTCCCGCAGGTTGACCCAAGCTGAACGGAACTATGACGTCGACAATCGGGAACTTCTTGCGGTGAAGGAGGCTCTTGAAGAGTGGAGACACCTGTTGGAGGGAGCATCGGTACCATTTACAGTTTTCACGGACCATCGGAACCTGGAGTACATCCGGACCGCGAAGCGTCTGAACCCCAGGCAAGCCCGCTGGTCGCTGTTCTTCGGGCGTTTTGACTTCCGGATCACCTACCGCCCCGGGACAAAGAACCAACGATCCGATGCCCTGTCCCGGGTGCACGAAGAGGAGGTCAAGACCGAGCTGTCAGACCCCCCTGAAACCATCATCCCCGAGTCCACTGTCGTGGCCGCCCTTACCTGGGACGTGGAGAAGACCGTCCGGGAGGCCCTGACACGGAGCCCAGACCCGGGGACCGGTCCGAAGAACAAACTGTACGTCCCACCAGAGGCCAGGGCTGCGGTCCTTGACTTCTGTCACGGTTCCAAGCTCTCCTGTCACCCAGGGGTGCGAAGAACCGTGGCAGTGGTCCGGCAGTGCTTCTGGTGGGCGTCTATGGAAGCCAACGTCCGGGAGTATGTCCAGGCCTGCACCACCTGCGCCAGGGGCAAAGCTGACCATCACAAGGCCCAAGGCCTCCTCCAGCCTCTGCCAGTGCCTCGTCGCCCCTGGTCTCATATCGGCCTGGACTTTGTCACGGGCCTCCCGCCGTCCCAGGAAAACACCACCATCCTAACGATAGTGGACCGGTTCTCCAAGGCGGCCCACTTCGTGGCCCTCCCGAAGCTCCCGACGGCCCAGGAGACTGCAGACCTCCTGGTCCACCACGTCATGCGTCTGCATGGGATTCCATCAGACATTGTCTCGGATCGTGGTCCTCAGTTCTCCTCCCAGGTCTGGCGGAGTTTCTGTAGGGAACTGGGGGCCACCGTCAGTCTCTCGTCTGGGTACCACCCCCAGACGAACGGGCAGGCAGAGCGGACAAACCAGGAACTGGAGCAGGCTCTCCGTTGCGTGACCACCGCGCACCCGACGGCCTGGAGTGACCATCTGGCCTGGATCGAGTACGCTCATAACAGCCAAGTCTCGTCTGCCACCGGCCTCTCCCCATTTGAAGTGTGTTTGGGGTACCAGCCACCATTGTTCCCGCTAGTGGAGGGAGAGGTCGGGGTGCCCTCGGTCCAGGCCCATCTGAGAAGGTGCTGTCGGGTGTGGCGTACCGCCCGCTCTGCCCTGCTCAAAGCCCGGATGAGGGCCAAGAACCATGCAGACCGCCGGCGTGCCCCGGCCCCTGCGTACCAGCCTGGGCAGGAGGTTTGGCTTTCCACAAAGGACATTCCCCTGCAAGTGGAATCCCAAAAGTTGAAGGACAGATACATCGGACCTTTCCCCATCCTCAAGGTCCTCAGTCCAGCCGCAGTGAAGCTGAAGCTGCCAGCTTCACTGCGGATCCACCCGGTTTTCCATGTGTCCCACATCAAACCTCACCACGTGTCACCCCTCTGTACCCCCGGACCGGCGCCGCCTCCTGCCCGGATCATCGACGGGGAGCCGGCTTGGACCGTGCGCCGGCTCCTGGACGTCCGTCGGAAGGGCCGGGGGTTCCAGTATTTGGTGGACTGGGAGGGGTATGGACCCGAAGAACGCTCCTGGGTGAAGAGGAGCTTCATCCTGGACCCGGCCCTCCTGGCCGACTTCTACCGGCGGCACCCGGACAAGCCTGGTCGGGCCAGGAGTCGCCCGTTGAGGGGGGGGTCCTGTTGTGTGAGCCGCTGAAGAGGAGGTACTGCTGGCCCACCACCACAAGATGGCGCCCTGCTTGAAGTGCGGGCTTCAAGCACGAGAGGGCGTCGGCTTTGCTGGAGGTGACAGCTGTCAACAATCAACACAAGCTGTCACCCATCATCACCACTACAAAGACCGGACTGCAACTCCACCTCCTCGCCGAGAAATCAACTACCATTCAGGTAATTTCTCTGCTGACTAACACTGTGTGTGTTTAACCTGAACTTCTATTTGCAGCCGTTTTCCTGGAGTGTTTCCTTATCTGGAGGATTGGCGTTTGGTGTGACAGCGACGGCTTCGCCTCACACCCCAACTCAGATAAGTGGTTGACCAGGAGCTGCACGAGTGTGTGTGATTGGAGGTGGAGGTTTTCCCTCCTTTACTTAAGACAGACTGTGGATTACTGAGTGTGCGAACTCACACTCATCTGGACTGTCTTTGTTCTCTGCCAGCAGTACCGGGTCTGACTGCTGAAGACAGCGGCCACCTGGGGCGCAGGGCTTGGCGGCTCCGGTGTTCTTCAGCTCCGTTGGTGGTGGAAGCTGTGTGGGGATCCAGCTCTTCTCTCTCCAGGCGTCTTCTATCGTCGAGCCTGCCCACACGTCACCTGGTGTATGATTGACAGTCACCATATTGTTATTGTCTGTACGTTGTTGTGCGATTCACAACATTAAATTGTTACTTTTTGGCTTATCCATTGTCCGTTCATTAACGCCCCCTGTTGTGGGTCCGTGTCACATCACTTTCACAACAATTTCTCAGTTACTCACTTGTTGAAAACCATCAAAAGCCGCCTCAATTTTACAAATGGTTTTCAACACGGAGGTGTTTTTCCTGTCGCGGCGCACACAGATTCACCGAGTCGTCACGGAAACGACTCGGCGAATTTGCGCGCACGTCTTTCATTAAAAAATGTCCTTAAACAGTGGAATGTCCGCATAAAGTCCTCATGCCGGCCTCTTCTGAATCTTCTCTGTTCTCTCACAACGTCCTGGGTGAATTAAGCCTTAAATTAGGATGTTTTCAGCTCGAAATAGGCCGACGACGGCGCCTGGAAGCGCTGCGCGACATCCCGCTCTGTGGGAAGTCCTTACACCGACAGAAACACCCCATAATCTCTCATCAGCCGTTAAACTTTTCACCGAAAACCAGCTTAATTTCTCAAATAGTGTCCACTCGGATATTCCTCACAGGTCCAGAAAAATTTTTGATAAAGCAACGCGCGCCGTCTCCAGCAGCGTGTGAAACAAAGGAATTCAGCCGAGAGGGCGGGACCACATCTCACTCAAGGCCTGCCCACAGGGAAATGACGTCAGAAGAACACTGTGTCGTACAAAGAACGCAGAATGACAGAAAAGTAAAAAAGTCAAATCAAAATGCATTATTTTCATGAAACTGGTTTCATGTGGCAATGACATCACACTGACCTGGCGTACTGTGGTCCTGTGCTCTCGTACCATTGGCTGGATGCTGTGAGGTCATCATCTTTAATCAGACCATTCTCCATGCCCAAAGCATAGCGGCAGTGTTCTGTGGAACGCAAACCCGAGTCAGACCCTCCGAGGGCTCAGAACCACCAAACACAATATTCAACAACTTTTTAGCCCATACAGACAACAAACATTTAAAATACAGTCATTTTAAAAAAGAAATGAGGAAATACATTTAAAACAAGAGAATGTCAACAGTATTTCTTCAGTTTTAAAGACAACATTTTGGTTTACCGGGGTCGACCTGTCCGTCGGCTGCTGTGGCGTGAAGAATCAGCAGCAGGAAGAGGTGCATGATGGTCCGGCGATCACACCAGCACACACGCTACATCTCTGATTGATTGAGAGAGAGAGAGAGAGAGAGAGAGAGAGAGAGAGAGAGAGAGAGAGACACACTACAAATTAAAAACAACACACACCAAAGAAGAACAAGATAGAGGAGGAGAGGATAAAGGCCGGCCTTCTGTGTGTACAAGACACGAAGCAGAAGAGAGAGAAAAGACAGATGGCTAGTCTCCTGAGGTGGGGATGGACTGGTTATCCTTCTGAGTGGCTGTCATCCAGGACAGTGGATGTGGTGAGGAGCAGCATCAGACCTGACTGACAGCGGCACAGCGACACGACCACAATTTAGCTTTGCCGTGAGGTGAATGCAGTTTAAGCTAACTGCATCGCAAACATGTTAAAAAAGCGTTAGCATGTCTATGGCATTTTCAATGTTAAAAGTTAGCATTTAGCATTTGCAGCCGTCATCACATTCAGGTGCATTTGTTTTCAAATTGTAATATTCCTTACATTTATTTTTGCTTATATATTAATAATCTAATGATTATTATATACAATTTTTGAGAAAGAGACAAAAAGAACCTGAATAGAAACACAACAGAAAATATATAATAGCAACTAACATAAATAAATAAATACATATAGAAATAAATAAGTGTTTCCTGTGAACACCTAGTGACTCTTACACCTCCACTTCATCCCTGTCTTATTTAAGTTTAATGACAGTTTGTTTCGGTCAAACCATATTTTCAATGTGTTAATTTCTTCAGTGATTTCCTCCAGAACTATCTGCCAAACTAGAAAACTGCTGCATCCTCGTAAGAGCAGAATACTACTGGAATGAATTTGAATAAGGAAAGTTGTATTTTTTTCCTCACCTAAATGGATGCTGCACTCACTCCAGTTTATTGTCTGGAATAGTCCCAGATTGTATTTCAGAGCTTCTAAAATTCAAACATTTTCGTGCAGGTGGTGTTGGGGGTAATTTTGGGTTTCAGCTTTTTTTGTTTTTCATCACTTTCATCCCTGAATATGTCAATCGTGAGTCACTTTTGTGCAGATTAAAGTTACTAACTGGGACTCCTGTCTTGTTGCAAGAAAGAAACGAGAATCATCCTCCGTTCTGTTCACACAGCTCCAAACGCTGCACGGCTCTCTGATGAGTCAAGTTAGAATGATAGAGTCCAGTCTGAATTAATAACTTCAAAGTGAAACACAATTTTGTTTATTTTTATTTATGTCCAGACATCAAGGATACAGTGATTTCATATTTATTTACTTTAAGACTCAAGGAAATACATAGAAAACATGTAAAGCCTACTTTTAGTACAAAATTCTCGAGGTATCGATAAGGGAATCGATAAGGAATCGGATCGATAAGCAGAATCGATAATGGCATCGATATCGATAAAACCTTATCAATACCCATCCCTACTCAGAAGGTTCACTAATATGGTACAAATCAGAACTGACCCGCTCCATTAAGCTCATCAAAAAATAAACTTTTTACATTTGGTTAGAAATAAATAAGAAACTCACACAAACTGAGAAAAATATCCTGCTCTGTGCCACCTACATTCCTCCAACCGAATCCCCTTGATTTAATGAAGACATATTCTCCATCCTGGAGGAAGAAATGAACCATTTCCAGGTTCAAGCTCACAGTGTAGTCTGTGGAGACCTCAGACGCAAGAACAGGACAAGGACCCGGCACCGTCAGCACCCAGGGGGACAAACACCTACCAGGAGGAAGAAACATCATCTTCCCAATCTGCCTCCAAGACACAACCAACAAACATTTTTTACAAGTCCTACAACTCTGTGGTTCACTGGGTCTGTTCATAGTCAACGGCAGAGTCCGGGGGACTCCTACAGTAAACACACAACCTACAGCTCATCCCTGGGTGATGACTTCATCACTGTGCTCAGTCTGGTGTCTCTCAGAGCGTCCACAGTCAACCCACTAACAGCCCAATCAGATCACAGTAAAACCACAGATCAACACCAAATCAACAAACCAAAATACACACTGTCAAAACAAATGGAAAGAACATACAGTAAAACTTGTCTAAACCGTCATCGTATAAACCGGATATCCACACTCACCGGACAAAAACAAAAGCTCCAATGTTTTTGTGTGGTTTTCCATTTAATAAACACTGTATATACCAGATTCTGTATAACGGATTTTCCCTCACATCGGACAAAACGTCCTGTCCGACCACAATGCATTTCCATAAAAAAAAAAAAAACCCTTGCATGTACCAGACAAGGCAGCCTGGATTGACGTGCACAGTAAGAGAGGTACAAAATTAAATTCAGCGCTGATGCACGCCGATTCGAGGAACGTGGGACTGTATTTCCGTGATTAAAAGACTGGCTGTTTAATTTTTTTCAAACCGTGCTCAAACACGGACCCGTTGCCTGACGTGCACCTGCTAAATCAGAGATGCCAAGGCTATGATTTGTCACTTTTCACTCCTTCATATGTTAAAGGTTTTTGCAGTTCGCACGCCAGTTTGGATCAAAAACGTTTTGCAGAAAAGTCAGCAAGTATGACAAACAACACGAAGTTGGAAAATAACACTCAAATGACCTGCAATTCATGGAGGGAAATAGTACACCTTGATTTGGAGGTACAGTAGATGATTGTCAAAAGACGAGCTCGTTGAGGGACAAATCCAGAAAAAAGCATAATCCAGAAAAACTGCATCACGACGCGCAAACTTTAAAATTGTCACACATGTTGATGTCACTGCATGGCCACAAAGTTACAGAGCTGCAGAGGATTTTAAGGTACCACTCCTCAGCGGACCTAGAGTAAAGAGTGACTCGACCAAATGTAATCTTTTTAACGGACTCGTCGCTTATTTAAGGCAGGCCTTTATTTTTTTCAGAAGAATTTTTGACCTGGTCATTAAATTAGGCAGGTCCTGATTCAGGAGTCCGCAGAGATCATTCGGCGCCCCCTGACTGTAACTAATCCGTTACATACATAGAACGGATTTTGCCAGTTTTATACATATAACAGATTTCGATTCTAACAGAATTGACTGATCCACCTGAATCCATTATATTTGAGTTTTATCATAGTACAGAAACATACCAAACCACTATTAAACAGCAACACATTCACTCGATTATAGACCAGTTTCTACAAGAAAACAATCAAACAAGCAAAAAACAAAAACATCTGAACCTCAATGATATATTTGACCTTTCAGCTTCACTAGGAAATCTAAAAGCCCCAAACAAAAAGGACAAAAACACCCAAAACCAGGACAAATGGTTTGGCAAGGAATGTAAAAATAACAGAAAGGAGTTAAGAAACATATCAAACCAAAAACACAGAGATCCAGACCACCACAACACACGGCTTCACTACAGACAAACAGGACCAAAAACACAGTACGAGAGCAACATGATAGAAAGCAGCTACACTCTACTGAAGAGTCCATAAAAACAAAGAAATTCTGGAAAAATTGGAACAGCCTAAATAACCAAAAACATGAAGATGTGCCCATAGAAACTGGAGCTGTGTGGGTTAAACCACTTCACCAAGACATTTGGTCCAATAGAGGAAAACAAAGAGAAACAAACTACAAAGCTGAGAGTCAGACATCAAAGATGACCAGAACCCACTACATGACCCCATGACCCTAAAAGAACTGACCAGAACCCACTACATGACCCCATGACACTAAAAGAACTGACCAGAACCCACTACATGACCCCATGACACTAAAAGAACTGACCAGAACCCACTACATGACCCCATGACACTAAAAGAACTGACCAGAACCCACTACATGACCCCATGACACTAAAAGAACTGACCCAGAACCCACTACATGACCCCATGACACTAAAAGAACTGACCAGAACCCACTACATGACCCCATGACACTAAAAGAACTGACCAGAACCCACTACATGACCCCATGACCCTAAAAGAACTGACCAGAACCCACTACATGACCCCATGACCTTAAAAGAACCGCAGGACAACATCAAATCCACTGAAACCAAGAAGGTCTGTGATGTCAACATCCCAAATTAAACGGTCAAATCCACAGATCCAAATTCCAACTCACCACATTAAAGCTCTTTAACACTGTCATGAACTCCATGATCTGTCTCAGAGCTGCAGCATGAGCTGTCATGTCAAGTGAATGAATGCTACGCCGTGCATGAGCTCATAACAGCTGATCGCACTGCTGTGAGTGTGTGAGGCTGAATCAAGTGATCGCTCAGCTGCGTGTGTGCTTAACTGATCGCAGCACTGCGCGTGCATAAGCCTGTCTGGACAGAGCGTCTCACTGTCCGCTAAACAGCTAATTTCCTGACGAGTAAGGGGGGGTGTGTGTGTACATGGGGATGTCTGGCTGCTGTCTGATGTGGTAATGTCAGGACCTGACTTACCTAGTAAGTAGTTTATTTGTATGACACCTTTCAAGATAAAATCACAAAGTGCTTTACAGGAATTTAACATTATGGTTGTGAGGTCTGTGCCCGCTCACCAACCAAGATTTTGCAAAATGGGGAAAACACCAAATTGAAACGGTGCATGAAGAATTCTGCAAATCCATCCTCCACGTCCAACAGAAAACACCAAACAACAGATGCAGAGCAGAATTAGGATGATATCCACTAGTTATTAAATTTCAAAAGAGAACAATTAAATGTTATGAGCACCTTAAAAACAGTGACCCCAGTCCACTCCATAACAAAGTCCTGATCCACAGAGAGACTGTAGAGACACGCCCCCTCAGCCAGCTGGCTCTGGGACTCTCTACACAAACACAAACAGAAACCCTGTCAGACTAAACCAAATTATAAGAAAACAAAAAGAAAACAATGTGACACACTGGAAAAAAAAATCCACCAAAAACCAGAGTAAACTGGATGCTGTGTGTCCCTAAACAGACAGAACTCGGTGGCAGAATACCTGAACACTGTGATAAACGCAAAGCTCAGGAAGTCCTTGACCACGTACATACTTGGTGAGCACAGCCTGGCCGTGGAGAAAGGTCACCACAGACAGACCTGGCTCCCCACAGAAGACAGACTGTGACAGACCCACTGCTCACAACACCAGGTGGAGAGCGAGATGCACCTCCTGACCACCTGCCCGCTGCACCAAAGAGACACGAACAGAGACACAGATCACAAACACCCAAACAGACTCTGAGAGCAACATCGACAAACTTCACTATCTGCTGGCTGAAGGACAACAAATGCAGCAGCAACGAAGGTTTGAGACATGAAAAGAAGGAACAACGGACACAAACCACAGTAAACCCAAAACAGGAGATTAAACTGCTACATCACTTTATCTATGTATAATATAACAGTTTATTTTTAGCTGTATGAAACACTTACTTTGACAGTATAACTACGAGGGCTGTCAATAAAGTATAGGTCATTTTTATTTTTTTCAAAAACTACAACCCCTGGCAAAAATTATGGAATCACCGGCCTCGGAGGATGTTCATTCTGTCGTTTAATTTTGTAGAAAAAAGCAGATCACAGACATGACACAAAACTAAAGTCATTTCAAATGGCAACTTTCTGGCTTTAAGAAACACTATAAGAAATCAAGAAAAAAAGATTGTGGCAGTCAGTAACGGTTACTTTTTTAGACCAAGCAGAGGAAAAAAATATGGACTCACTCAATTCTGAGGAATAAATTATGGAATCACCCTGTAAATTACCATCCCTAAAATTAACACCTGCATCAAATCACATCTGCTCGTTGACATTGACCCTATGTCATGAAATTGACCCTATGTGTCTTTTTGCAAGGAATGTTTTCACAGTTTTTGCTCTATGGCAAGATGCATTATCTTCTTGAAAAATGATTTCATCATCCTCAAACATCAGAAAAGTGTCCAAAATATCAACGTAAACTTGTGCATTTATTGATAATGTAATGACAGCCATCTCCCCAGTGCCTTTACCTGACATGCAGCCCCATATCATCAATGACTCTGGAAATTTACATGTTCTCTTCAGGCAGTCATCTTTATAAATCTCATTGGAACGGCACCAAACAAAAGTTCCAGCATCATCACCTTGCCGAATGCAGGTTCGAGATTCATCACTGAATATGACTTTCATCCAGTCATCCACAGTCCACGATTGCTTTTCTTTAGCCCATTGTAACCTTGTTTTTTTCTGTTTAGGTGTTAATGATGGCTTTCGTTTAGCTTTTCTGTATGTAAATCCCATTTCCTTTAGGCGGTTTCTTACAGTTCGGTCACAGAAGTTGACTCCAGTTTCCTCCCATTCGTTCCTCATTTGTTTTGTTGTGCATTTTCGATTTTTGAGACATATTGCTTTAAGTTTTCTGTCTTGACGCTTTGATGTCTTCCTTGGTCTACCAGTATGTTTGCCTTTAACAACCTTCCCATGTTGTTTGTATTTGGTCCAGAGTTTAGACACAGCTGACTGTGAACAACCAACATCTTTTGCAACATTGCGTGATGATTTACCCTCTTTTAAGAGTTTGATAATCCTCTCCTTTGTTTCAATTGACATCTCTCGTGTTGGAGCCATGATTCATGTCAGTCCACATGGTGCAACAGCTCTCCAAGGTGTGATCACTCCTTTTTAGATGCAGACTAACAAGCAGATGTGATTTGATGCAGGTGTTAGTTTTGGGGATGAAAATTTACAGGGTGATTCCATAATTTATTCCTCAGAATTGAGTGAGTCCATATTTTTTTCCTCTGCTTGGTCTAAAAAAGTAACTGTTACTGACTGCCACAATCTTTTTTTCTTGATTTCTTATAGTGTTTCTTAAAGCCAGAAAGTTGCCATTTGAAATTACTTTAGTTTTGTGTCATGTCTGTGATCTGCTTTTTCTACAAAATTAAACAACTGAATGAACATCCTCCGAGGCCGGTGATTCCATAATTTTTGCCAGGGGTTGTATATGGATTTCATTCATATGTTTTTACATCAGACATGCTTGAACCCTCGTGCGCATGCATGAGTTTTTCCACGCCTGTCGGTGACGTCATTCGCCTGTGAGCACTCCTTGTGGGAGGAGTCGTCCAGCCCCTCGTCGGAATTCCTTTGTCTGAGAAGTTGCTGAGAGACTGGCGCTTTGTTTGATCAAAATTTTTTCTAAACCTGTGAGGCACATCGAAGTGGACACGGTTCGAAAAATTAAGCTGGTTTTCGGTGAAAATTTTAACGGCTGATGAGAGATTTTGAGGTGATACTGTCGCTTTAAGGACTTCCCACGCAACGAGACGTCGTGCAGCGCTCTCAGGCGCCGTTGTCAGCCTGTTTCAAGCTGAAAACCTCCACATTTCAGGCTCTATTGATCCAGGACGTCGTGAGAGAACAGAGAAGTTTCAGAAGAAGTCGGTTTCAGCATTTTATCCGGATATTCCACTGTTAAAGGAGATTTTTTTAATGAAAGACGTGCGGACGGGTCCGCGCGTCGGGACACAGCCGGCGCGGTGCGGCGGCACAGGAAAACACCTCCGTGTTGATAACCATTTGTAAAATCCAGGCAGCTTTTGATGGCTTTCAGTGGAGTGAGTATACGAGAAATTGTTTAACAGCTGGACATGTTCCAACTTGTCCTTAAGGCTTCCAACAGACGTGTTTTTCCTGTGGTGGAGCGTCGCGGCGGCTGCGAGCTGACGCTGCAATCTGCCCGCACGTCTTTCATTAAAAAAATCTCCTTTAACAGTGGAATATCCGGATAAAATGCTGAAACCGACTTCTTCTGAAACTTCTGTTCTCTCACGACGTCCTGGATCAATAGAGCCTGAAATGTGGAGGTTTTTAGCTTGAAACAGGCTGACGACGGTGCCTGGGAGCGCTGCACGACGCCTTGCTCCGTGGGAGGACGACTCCTCCCACAAGGAGTGCTCACAGGCGAATGACGTCACCGACAGGCGTGGAAAAACTCACGCATGCGCACGAGGGTTCAAGCATGTCTGACGTAAAAACATATGAATGAAATCCACATAGTTTTTGAAAAAAATAAAAAGGACCTATACTTTATTGACAGACCTCGTATATGTTGCCCATGCCAACAAAGCTCCACTGAAATTAAATGAAATGAGAGAGGGAGAGGAAAAGAGAGAGACTGAAAGAAGAAAACATACACGAGAGAGCGAGAGAGAGAGAGAGAGAGAGAGACAGTGTGTCTTTGCTTTTAGAGCAGTTCATAGGCATTGAACACAAACAGCACCCACGCAGAGGTTACGCAAGACACACACACACACACAAAAGAATTTAAACCAAATAAAGTTGTGAAATTCAGTCGAGATGTTCTCTTTCACTCACATTTCTATTGAAAAAAATTGCTGAAAGTGACACAAATTAAATTTGATCTCACTGTATCCTCACATCCGGCCTCTGTATGTGGTTTGTCATCTGCGCGGTGGCAAACAGGAAAGATTTCCAGAGGGTAACCAAAATAGCAGAGAAGACCGCTGGGTGCCCTCTACCCACAATGGGGGACCTTCATGGTTCTTAACACCCGCTGATACGAGCATGCCTTTGCTTCACGCAACACACGTCCTGTGTCTTCTTGTGTCATGCTGGAGAGTAAACCCGTCTTTAAGGGGTGCAGACAGGACGCGAGAGGGGTGCCGGTGCGTGCTATTACGCACAGAGAATTTAGAGAAGTTCAAAAAATCTTTCACGCACAAATGTCGTGCTATGTGGCGTGATCTAATCTCCAACACGACGTGCAGCTCGTCAAGTGGAGTAAACAAGCAGTAAACAGAGCGAGTGGTGACGTCAGCGGATCACATCAGAGCGCAGCTCGTCTGAAGGATTATAACAAGAAGTTAAATCTGTTATAAACATACTTTAACAGCTACACACAAGAAGGAAAGAACACGCAACTGTTTTATCAAGCCATGACAATGTAAACAAGTCAAATAATTACCTTTTAAGATGGCTCAAAATGCTTTCTGCAGGTGGTTAGGTGTGCACGTGAATGGCTCCAGCTTGTAGCCCCCTCGCTGATGCAGGAAGTGATTCAAGCCGTTTTCAATGGCAAATTTGCAGAAAAAAAATGATTAATCTGCCACGAAATAATAATTTTTTTATACGCAGCATCCAGCGCAGAGCACGTGGCAGCCAGCAGAACAAAGAACTGCGTCCAGCTGTGAACACAGCGGGTGGGATCGTCACGACGTTCGTGCTATTGCGTGAAGCAAAGTCATGCTTGTGTCAGTGGACCTTTACTGTGTCAGGAGAGCCAACACCATCCTAAAGGACTCATCCCACCCTGAACACTCTGTTTGAGCTGCTGCCATCAGGCAGATGGTACAGAGCCATTAAAACAAGAACAAATAGACTGAAAAACTCTATTTGTTCTAAAGGTCTAATCTGCTTTATGAAACTGGCTCTTGCTTGCCTCTACTTGCCTCTACTAGATACATTTACATTTACTCCGATGGACTATCCAGCAGTGGGGAATAAGTTTCATTACACTAGAAGTCTTTCAGAAAGCGCTGTAACTAGGTTTAAGGATATGATTCCTTCTTTATGTTCTCTAATGCCATATACCAACACAGTGCAGAGTAGCTACCTAAACTCTGTGAGTGAGATAGAGTATCTCGTCAATAGTTTTACATCCTCATTGAAGACAACTTTGGATGCTGTAGCTCCTCTGAAAAAGAGAGCTTTAAATCAGAAGTGCCTGACTCCGTGGTATAACTCACAAACTCGCAGCTTAAAGCAGATAACCCGTAAGTTGGAGAGGAAATGGCGTCTCACTAATTTAGAAGATCTTCACTTAGCCTGGAAAAAGAGTCTGTTGCTCTATAAAAAAGCCCTCCGTAAAGCTAGGACATCTTACTACTCATCACTAATTGAAGAAAATAAGAACAACCCCAGGTTTCTTTTCAGCACTGTAGCCAGGCTGACAAAGAGTCAGAGCTCTATTGAGCCGAGTATTCCTTTAACTTTAACTAGTAATGACTTCATGACTTTCTTTGCTAAAAAAATTCTAACTATTAGAGAAAAAATTACTCATAACCATCCCAAAGACATATCGTTATCTTTGGATGCTTTCAGTGATGCCGGTATTTGGTTAGACTCTTTCTCTCTGATTGTTCTGTCTGAGTTATTTTCATTAGTTACTTCCTCCAAACCATCAACATGTCTATTAGACCCCATTTCTACCAGGCTGCTCAAGGAAGCCCTACCATTAATTAATGCTTCGATCTTAAATATGATCAATCTAACTTTATTAGTTGGCTATGTACCACAGGCTTTTAAGGTGGCAGTAATTAAACCATTACTTAAAAAGCCATCACTTGACCCAGCTATCTTAGCTAATTATAGGCCAATCTCCAACCTTCCTTTTCTCTCAAAAATTCTTGAAAGGGTAGCTGTAAAACAGCTAACTGATCATCTGCAGAGGAATGGTCTATTTGAAGAGTTTCAGTCAGGTTTTAGAATTCATCATAGTACAGAAACAGCATTAGTGAAGGTTACAAATGATCTTCTTATGGCCTCAGACAGTGAACTCATCTCTGTGCTTGTCCTGTTAGACCTCAGTGCTGCTTTTGATACTGTTGACCATAAAATTTTATTACAGAGATTAGAGCATGCCATAGGTATTAAAGGCACTGCGCTGCGGTGGTTTGAATCATACTTATCTAATAGATTACAATTTGTTCATGTAAATGGCGATAAGGTTAATTATGGAGTTCCAGAAGGTTCTGTGCTAGGACCAATTTTATTCACTTTATACATGTTTCCCTTAGGCAGTATTATTAGAAAGCATTGCTTAAATTTTCATTGTTACGCAGATGATACCCAGCTTTATCTATCCATGAAGCCAGAGGACACACACCAATTAGCTAAACTGCAGGAATGTCTTACAGACATAAAGACATGGATGACCTCTAATTTCCTGCTTTTAAACTCAGATAAAACTGAAGTTATTGTACTTGGCCCCACAAATCTTAGAAACATGGTGTCTAACCAGATCCTTACTCTGGATGGCATTACACTGACCTCTAGTAATACTGTGAGAAACCTTGGAGTCATTTTTTCCTGGTTCTCTCCCTCAGCCCCAACCAGTCCCAGCAGAAGACTGCCCCTCCCTGAGCCTGGTTCTGCTGGAGGTTTCTTCCTGTTAAAAGGGAGTTTTTCCTTCCCACTGTAGCCAAGTGCTTGCTCACAGGGGGTCGTTTTGACCGTTGGGGTTTTACATCATTATTGTATGGCCTTGCCTTACAATATAAAGCGCCTTGGGGCAACTGTTTGTTGTGATTTGGCGCTATATAAAAAAAAAATTGATTGATTGATTGATTTTTGATCAGGATATGTCATTCAGTGCGCATATAAAACAAATATGTAGGACTGCTTTTTTGCATTTGCGCAATATCTCTAAAATTAGAAAGGTCTTGTCTCAGAGTGATGCTGAAAAACTAATTCATGCATTTATTTCCTCTAGGCTGGATTATTGTAATTCATTATTATCAGGTTGTCCTAAAAGTTCCCTGAAAAGCCTTCAGTTAATTCAAAATGCTGCAGCTAGAGTACTAACGGGGACTAGAAGGAGAGAGCATATCTCACCCATATTGGCCTCTCTTCATTGGCTTCCTGTTAATTCTAGAATAGAATTTAAAATTCTTCTTCTTACTTATAAGGTTTTGAATAATCAGGTCCCATCTTATCTTAGGGACCTCACAGTACCATATCACCCCAATAGAGCGCTTCGCTCTCAGACTGCAGGCTTACTTGTAGTTCCTAGGGTTTGTAAGAGTAGAATGGGAGGCAGAGCCTTCAGCTTTCAGGCTCCTCTCCTGTGGAACCAGCTCCCAATTCAGATCAGGGAGACAGACAACCTCTCTACTTTTAAGATTAGGCTTAAAACTTTCCTTTTTACTAAAGCTTATAGTTAGGGCTGGATCAGGTGACCCTGAACCATCCCTTAGTTATGCTGCTATAGACTTAGACTGCTGGGGGGTTCCCATGATGCACTGAGTGTTTCTTTCTCTTTTTGCTCTGTATGCACCACTCTGCATTTAATCATTAGTGATTGATCTCTGCTCTCTTCCACAGCATGTCTTTTTCCTGGTTCTCTCCCTCAGCCCCAACCAGTCCCAGCAGAAGACTGCCCCTCCCTGAGCCTGGTTCTGCTGGAGGTTTCTTCCTGTTAAAATGGAGTTTTTCCTTCCCACTGTCGCCAAGTGCTTGCTCACAGGGGGTCGTTTTGACCGTTGGGGTTTTTCCGTAATTATTGTATGGCCTTGCCTTACAATATAAAGCGCCTTGGGGCAGCTGTTTGTTGTGATTTGGCGCTATATAAATAAAATTGATTTGATTTGAAAAACAGTTTCTACCCAACTGCTCTTAGAGCTTTGAATGCCACTGGAACCAAACAGTCAGGTCACATGACACACTCGGAATGAGTGCAATATTTGTTCATGTGCAATATCCACTGCCACTGAAATACTGTTGTAGGTAAAAGTTTGGACACCCCTGTTAATTTTCATGATTTTCCTTTATAAATTATTGGTTCTCTGGATCAGAAATTTCAGTTAAATATATCATATAGCAGATGAACATACTGGTTTTTGAGAAGTGAAATGAAGTTTCTAGTATTTACAGAAAGTAGGGATAGGTACCTTTCACATTTGAACCGATACGGTACCGATACCCGGTACCTGGGAATCTATACCGATATGCAACGGTACCAATTTTCGGTACTTTTATATGTTGTGTTAGAAGTAAAATCTCCAAAAATGACAATTTAACAGATTTATTTCTGAAAGTGTAAACTTTAACAAATATGTCAAAACATGAAATTGTTTACCTTGTAACAAGGCAACTGTTTCATAAATGTCTTGAACATAGAAACTCTTAACTACACCTAAGCAGTGTTTTTCTTTAAAATGCACAAATTAAAACCAAAAGGGAATCGACTAAAAATAAATAAATTAAAGTGCAACAAACTAAAATAAAGTGAGGCAAACGTTTTTGCAATGAACTACAACCCCAATTCCAATGAAGTTGGGACGTTGTGTAAAATGCAAATAAAAACATTATACAATGATTTGCAAATCCTCTTCAACCTATATTCAATTGAATACACCACAGAGACAAGATATTTAATGTTCAAACTGATAAACTTTATTGTTTTTGTGCAAATATTTGCTCATTTTGAAATGGATGCCTGCAACATGTTTCAAAAAAGCTGGGACAGTGGTATGTTTATCACTGTGTTACATCACCTTTCCTTCTAAAAACACTCAATAAGCATTTGGGAACTGAGGACACTAATTGCTGAAGCTTTGTAGGTGGAATTCTTTCCCATTCTTGCTTGATGTATGACTTCAGTTGTTCAACAGTCATGCCATGGGCACTAACACACCCCCATACCATCACAGATGCTGGCTTTTGAACTTTGCACTGGTAACAATTTGGATGGTCTTTTTCCTCTTTTGTCCAGAGGACACGATGTCCATGATTTCCAAAAATAATCTGAAATGTGGACTCTTCAGACCACAACACACTTTTCCACTTTGCGTCTGTCCATTTCAAATGAGCTCGGGCCCAGAGAAGGTGGCAGCGTTTCTGGAAGTTGTTGATGTACGGCTTTCGCTTCGCATGGTAGAGTTTTAACTTGCACTTGTAGATGTAGCGACGAACTGTGTTAACCGACAATGGTTTTCTGAAGTGGTCCTAAGCCCACACGGTAAGATCCTTTACACAGTGTTGGTTTTTAATGCAGTGCCGCCTGAGGGATCGAAGGTCACAGGCATTCAATGTTGGTTTTCGGCCTTGCCACTTACGTGCAGAAAATTCTCCAGATTCTCTGAATTTTCTGATTATATTATGGACTGTAGATGATGGAATCCCTAAATTCCTTGCAATTGAACATTGAGAAACATTGTTCTTAAACTGTTGGAGTATTTTTTTTCACGCAGTTGTTCACAAAGTGGTGATCCTCCCCCATCTTTGCTTGTGAACGGCTGAGATTTTTGGGGATGCTCCTTTTATGCCCAATCATGACACTCACGTTTCCAATTAGGTGTTCTTTGAGCATTCATCAACTTTCCCAGTCTTTTGTTGCCCCGTCCCAACTTTTTTGAAAACTGTTGCAGGCACCCATTTCAAAATGAGCAAATATTTGCACAAAAACAATAAAGTTTATCAGTTTGAACATTTGCAAATTGTATTCTGTTTTTATTTACATTTTACACAACGTCCCAACTTCATTGGAATTGGGGTTGTACATTTACTGTTCCTTGTGCAGTTTTTTTTTCAAGAACACAAGCACATCACCTTTTTCGAGCCCGTTCCACACATGCTTACGTCATCTAAACACTACGCTTTAGCGTATCATACCTGCAGCAGACAATGATAATGAAGTGGTTGTAAGCATATCTTCTCCAGTGATGCCGGCTGCAGATGACGAGTCACTAGCCGTGCCGAATTCAGGAGCTGATCTGACTCGCAGGTAGGGATGGGTATTGATAAGATTTTAATCGATATCGATACCATTATCGATCTGATTCCTTATCGATACCGCTTGTGAATTTTGTGTACTAAAAGTAGGCTTTACAGAGTAGACGTTTCACTTCAAATCGCATCTGTCTTGACTCTTGTAGAGAAGAACACCTTTACAGGTTTTCTTTGTCAACAACATGTTACAGAGTCTTAACCCCCGAGGGCGTTTTTTGGACAGTTCACTCTCCTGGCATAAATGTTTTATTATTGCTGTTAACAGCTCTCCCTGCATCCCACAATCAAGTATTATGTCTCTTTTTTTCAGGACAACCTGTGCTTTCAGAATATATATGTTTTTGTTGTGTTTTATAAGTGTAATAAAGGTGTACAATCAAAAATAGGCAAGGAAAAAAATAAAGCGAAAAATAATTTTCCACACATTTATTCAAAACACACAGCAAACTATAATAAACACTTTATAAAGGTAATTTGAGTCTTGTGTGAAGGACTGTACAACAAAGAGGTTCAAACAATAAACAAAAATGCACATTTTGAACAATATATACAAAATGATCTATGCATTTTGTTGTCCATTGATATGGTAAACAGTGCTTTACTCAGAGAAAGCAACAGAGTTATCCAGTAACATTCACATGCAAACTAGTGGAGCAATCCTGATAGTTACACACTCTTTGTTTGAGCATGTGAGACTGTCATCAGAGGCTCTCCGTCTGCTCCTGCTTTCACTGATTGCTGTGCGTAATGGTGCAGGGCGCACTGAGTATGTACTAATAGTATGTACTCATTTGAGCACCCAGGGGGCTATTCAAACGGGCCATCTAGTAACATATCACTCCTGAAAACGATCTTTGGCTTTTCACGTGAGGTAAATCTGCTCTACGATTGGATTTTGGAAAACCATGTGACGGTGAACCAATTCCGATTGGACACTCACATTGTGCACGTCATCACACAGCTTCTATGAGGAGTGCAAAGATGGCCGATGGCTGGCTCGAAAGTCCGTGAAGTTAACTTTTCAGCAAAAAAATGTAAGTTTCTATCTCATATCATTAAAAAGTTATTTATAATTTATTAAAGCTTGGTCTTAGCCATCGTATATGACGGCGTCAGTCCCAGAGGGTTAAAGTAAATAAATATGAACTTGGTCACTGGATCCTTAAACTCTGGACATAATAAACTCTACATGGTGGATCCTTGATCTCTGTACATAAACAGAAATAAACATAATCTGTAGTTTTTGTTATGTGGGCCGCTGAAGAGGAGGTACTGCTGGCCCACCACCACCAGAGGGCACCCTGCTTGGAGTGCGGGCTCCAAGCACGAGAGGGCGCCAGACCCAGAAGAAGTGACAGCTGTCATTCTTCCTCTGCACCAGCTGTCACTCGTTCATCATCATCATCACCATAAAGGCTGGACTGCAACACCACCTCCTCGCCGAGAAATCGACTACCAGTACCAAAGTAATTTCTCTGCTAACACTGTGTGTGTAATAACTTGAACTTCTATTGCAGCCGTTTTTCCTGGAGTGTTGCCTTATCTAGAGGACTGGCGTTTGGTGTGACAGCGACGGCTTCGCCCCACACCCGATCTCAGATAAGTGGTTGACCAGGAGCTGCACGAGTGTGTGTGATTTGGAGGTGGAGGTGCTCCCTCCTAACTGTATTTGGACTGTGAATTACTGAGTGTGCGGACTCACACTCACATCTCTGCTTTCTACCAGCAGTACCAGGGTCGACAGCCGAAGACAGAGGCCACCTGGGGACTCGGGACTTGGTGGCTCCGGTGTTCTTCAGACCGTTGGTGGTGGAGGCCGTGTGGGAAGCGGCTTCTCTCTCGTCAGGGGTCTTCTATCTTCGAGTCTGCCCACACGTCACCTGGTGTTTATTGACTCTGCAAATTCTGTGACTTTAGTTGTGTATTATCACAACATTAAATTGTTACCTTTTGGCTTACTAATTGTCCGTTCATTTGCGCCCCCTGTTGTGGGTCCGTGCTACGACACCTTTCCCAACAGTTTTTGTCAAAAGCATTTCCTTTCAGACATTATTGGCATGAATGTCTTTCCATACATCTGAGCTGAGCTCTTGCAGCTGCGCTGCACATCAGGATGTAATTCATAAAGAATGCAGGACATCTCATTTTGGGAGGAAAAAAATAATGTTTTCGTCGATTGTAGTTTATAGTCTGTATTACAGCATTTGGAAAGAGGAGTAATTTTATTTAAAGCGGCAATTCGTTTTGAAGTTATTAATTCTGACCGGACTCTGTCTCAGCAGACAGCCACGCAGCATTTGGAGCTGTGCCAACGGAACGGAGGACGATTCTCATTTCTTGACTGCAACAAGAGTCCCAGTTAGTGACTTTAATCCACACAAAAGTGACTCACGATTGACATATTTTCATGGCTTTAAGAGGGGTTAAGAAGCAGACTTGCCGCTTCTGAAGAGTAGCAAATCAAATAACCAATGAGCCAGCAGATTGAAGCACTGCTTCATTGCTTCACGCTTCAAAGTGGAGTCGCGCTGCAGAAACAGTTGATTACAGAGCCGCTGCAATGTCTGTAATCAACGCAGAGAAATGATCATTTTCCCGACAAACACCCTCAAAAACAACGGCCACTCTTAAGGACCGATAAGGGAATTGTTAAACAAAAAGGCTACTGGTGTCGTAGATCAAATCAATTCTTTACGATACCCGAAAAGAACCGTTCTCTATATGCAACCCTACTCATAGGCAGTCAAAAATTGTGCTCTCTTCAGTGTTGAGAAATATCTCATGCTTAACCAGATGCTTCTACAGATAAGATGTATTTCCACCACTGACCTTGCATTTTGCGTCACAAATATTGCAGCGAACGTAATCTGCATCGCATTTGGAAAATGTGGAGCTTTCTGTCAGCCATGCTGCTTTGTTTAAGAACCAGCGGCTACCGCTTCTGACGTCATTACGCTGTGCTTGCTGTGTTCATGTTCAGCATGTAAAACTGTCCACTCTTTCACTCTCTCAAGCATAATGGTGTGTTTAAGTACCGAAACATGGTACCGGTTGATTTTACGTGAACAGATACCCACAGCTGATCTGCTCTGTTCACTGTTCAGCCTGATCCTGTCAGATCTCAGAAACTAAGCAGTGCGGGACCTGGTTAGTACTTGGATGGGAGACCTCTTTGGAACACCAACGGCTGTGTGTGTTTCTCCAGGTAACACTGGAGTTGCGTCCAGCATCCGGCGTAAAACATGTGCCAAATATCAATGCAGATTGGGTTGTATCCGCTGTGGTGACCCCAAACACAAAATAGGAGCAGCTGAATGGACAACAACAGATACCCATAGTACCGACGGAATGTGGTCGGTACCAAAAACAGTACCGAATTTGGTACCCATCCCTAACAGAAAGTCTACAATAATTATTTAAACAAAATTTGGCAGGTGCATAAATATGGGCACCCTTGTCATTTTATTGATTTGAATACATTTAGCACCAATTATTGGAACACAAAATTGGTTTGGTAAGCCCACTGACCCTTGACCTCCTTACACAGGTGAATCCAATCATGAGAAAGGGTATTTAAGGTGGCCATTTGTAAATGTTTCTCCTCTTTGCATCTCTTCTAATGAGTGGCAACATGGAAGCCTCTAAACAACTCTCAAATAACCTGAAAACAAAGATTGTTCAACATCATGGTTTAGGGCAGTGGTGTCCAAACTATTCCAGAAAGAGCCGAGAGGGTGCAGGTTTTCCTTGCAGCCACTGACTCCAGCAAGTGATTTCACTGATGAACTCATCCCACCTGTTCAAAGGGATGTTAATCAGTGAAATCACCTGCTGGAGTCAGTGGCTGCAAGAAAAACCTGCACCCTCTCGGCCCTTTCTGGAATAGTTTGGACAGCACTGGTTTAGAGGAAGGATCCAAAAAGCTATCTCAGAGATTTCAGCTGTCATTTTGCACTGTGAGGAACACAGTGAGGAAATCGAAAATCGCAGGCACAGTACTAGTTAAGGCCCAAAGTGACAGGCTAGAAAAATCTCAGATAAGCCGAAGCGGAGGATGGTGAGAACAGTCATAGTCAACCCATAGACCTGCTCCAAAGACCTACAACATGCGGGGGCGGTGGTAAGAGGAATGGCCGAGGAGTAGAATGAAATCCCCGGGGACCCATAGTGGTTGGCCATAAACCCACTTGGAGGTCCTCCTTGGGAGGGAGGTACGTGAGAGCCTGTCCACCCAACCACCATCTGTTAAGCAGATCCACAGAGGTGGTCTGATCAGCTGCCATGAAGATGTAGTCTACGCTGAGGAGGATGGTGGCTGTAAAGCTCAGGAGAGGCAGTCCGCAGTGAAGTCCATCTTGCTGGCAACATGCTGTATGTCTGCAGTGAATTCTGAGATTTAAAAGAGCTGCTGTTGCTGGCGGGCAGACCAGGGTTCCGACACTTTGGCATGGTGAAAGTCAGTGGCAAGCAGCTCCCAGTCAAATGTGCTGTACTTGCACTTGCTGGGGTGTAATTGCTGACTAAGGAAAGCAAGCGGTTACAAGGCCCCATTTACCCACTGCTCGTGTACCGTGCCCACAGCGTAGTACTATGATACGTCTGTGGTGATGGCTATGGGGGTGTCCGGCAATGGATGACCCAGCATTGTCACGGCAACCAAGGTGGCCTTGGCATCCAAAAATTCCACGTCGCTCACCGCTGACCAGTCAATTGTGTATTTGGGCACTTTCCTCTTTAAGGCTTCGTACAGGTTGCGCATAACTGCAGCAGCTTTGGGAATGAAGCGGGGGTAAAAGTTCACCATTCCCAAGAAGTCCTGCAGGGTTCACAGTGAGGTTGGTCGCAGGAGGGTTAGATCTGCTTCCACCTTAAATGGGAGGGGCACAGCTCTGTCCTTTGTGACTCTGTGTCCCAGAAAGTCAATGGTGGTCAACACAAACTGGTACTTAGTGGGGCTGATGATCAGCCCATGTAGACTGAGGCGTTTAAACAGCATCCGCAGCTTGGACAAGTATTCCATTTAAGAGGGACTGGCCATGAGGATATCATCCAGGTAGACAAAAAGGAATGGCAGGTCCCGCAGTACAGAGTCCATGAGGTGCTGAAAGGGCTGGGCTGCATTTTTAAGGCCGAACAGCATTTTCAGGAACTCAAACGGTCCAAAAGGTGATCACTGCAGTTTGAGGAATGTCCCGTGGGTGGACCAGCACTTGGTAGTATCCATGGACAAGGTCCACTTTCCAGAAGATGACTCTGCCTGTCATGTGCTCTGAAAAGTCCTGGATGTGGAAAACTGAGTAGAGGTCCAACGTTGTGGTGTCATTAAGTCAGTGGTAATCACTGCAAAGGCGTCATCCGCCATGGACTTGAGCACCACATGAAGTGGTGATGCCCACTGGCTGTTGGAGCAGCGGATAATGCTGAGGAGTTCCACGCTGTCAAACATGCGCTTTGAGAATGCTAAGCTTGGCTAGGTCAAGACACCACGGGCATTCACTGAAGTGACAGGCCCGTGGTGGTGATGTGGCATTCCACTCCATGCTTGGAGGCTGAAAAGGTCGGTTGCGTGAGTGGAAGGAATTCCCCAAGCAGGCAGTGAATCACATCAGCCTGCGAAAGCACGCTACACAGCCTGATAGAGTCCACGCCACTGAGGGTGCAGCCGTATGAGTAAAAGGTGATGGCATTGATCAAATCAATCAATCAATCAATTTTGTTTATATAGCTCCAAATCACAACAAACAGTTGCCCCAAGGCGCTTTATATTGTAAGGCAAGGCCATACAATAATTACGTAAAAACCCCAACGGTCAAAACGATCCCCTGTGAGCAAGCACTTGGCGACAGTGGGAAGGAAAAACTCCATTTTAACAGGAAGAAACCTCCAGCAGAACCAGGCTCAGGGAGGGGCAGTCTTCTGCTGGGACTGGTTGGGGCTGAGGGAGAGAACCAGGAAAAAGACATGCTGTGGAGGGGAGCAGCGATCAATCACTAATGATTAAATGCAGAGTGGTGCATACAGAGCAAAAAGAGAAAGAAACACTCAGTGCATCATGGGAACCCCCCAGCAGTCTAAGTCTATAGCAGCATAACTAAGGGATGGTTCAGGGTCACCTGATCCAGCCCTAACTATAAGCTTTAGCAAAAAGGAAAGTTTTAAGCCTAATCTTAAAAGTAGAGAGGGTGTCTGTCTCCCTGATCCGAATTGGGAGCTGGTTCCACAGGAGAGGAGCCTGAAAGCTGAAGGCTGAAGGCTCAAATGCTGGCTGACGCCCACCAGCAGTCTGTACATGCACAGAAAGTCCGCGCCCAGGAGGGGGACGGCGACCTTAACCGTAATGAAGTCCCAGCTAAAGCTCTGCCCATGAAACACAAGTCGAAGTGTCACGCGCCATGCGTGCATGTAGGGCAGTCGTTGGCGGTTGCAAGGTGGGGGGGGCAAACCCATCTGCCAGGATGTCCAGTCTGGAAGCAGCCAGGATGCTCCTCTGCGTGCCGGTGTCACACAGGAACTGCCGACAGTATCTTGGATGAACAGCAGCCTCTCGGTGCGGCCGATGCTCATGGCCACTACTGAGCACCGGCCCTGGCATTTCCCTTTCTCTTGAAGGTGCAGGGTGAGCGGCAGTGCCTGGCAGCAGCACCTGGCTGGGCAGCACTGAGAGCAGTGCCTCTGGGGATGGAATTGCCACAGAAAGAGGTGGGTGAAGAGGTAATCCAGCCTGTGTTCCCCCAGCTGCCGTAACATTCTGTCCATCAGCTCAGAGGGTTTGCTGTCCTGCAACCCGTGCAGTGAAAAAAGCCTGCTGAACCTCAGCGTCGGAAAGTTCAAGTCTTTAAGAGGTGAACCCTGATTATTTGCTATTTATTTGCTGCCAGGGGATTTTGCAGGAGAGTGACCAGTCTTGTCGCTGTGGAACTGCTAAGGGCTGACATGACGTAATAATACGTTGTGTCATAATAATACATTGTGTCGTCCGCAGTGATCTCCCACAGTGCAAACTGCGCCTCGGTTTTGGTGAACCAGGCCGCAGAGGTTCCTTACTCCATGGGGGTCCTGACAGTAAAACATCAAAGATCTGGACCGGCTGTTTACACACAACAGGGAGCAGACCTCTGCATGAGGAAAATGGTGGTCACACCAGATCCTGAGTAGATTTGTGACACCCCCCAATAAAGCAAAACAGCACATTTCAGAATGGCCTTTTATTGTGGCCAGCCGAAAGCCCCTTTCACACCGGGCCCACTTCGAGTTGCATCGTGCGGCATCATGAGGATGCAGGAGTGTCTGCGTCAGGTGTGCGCAGCGGGGGGGGGGGGGGGCAGAGAGGAGGTGAGGACGGAGAGGAGAACCTGCAGACAGACTCAGCTGCAGCCAGTCTGTGTGCGCTCTGATTTCTCTTCTCATCTTGTGCTGAGCTGCAGGTCTCTGCTCTGAGTTCTGTCATAGTTTATCTTCTCTGAGTGTGACTGTGTCCGCACACGCACACAAACAAACCATCCGTGAGAAAATGTGGAGATGTCTAGAGTTATGCTGTATTTTGTGGACATGTCCTGTCTCTGGCAATCAGTCTGTGACCAGGACTTTGGAGTTTTTGTGAGAGAATTTAAAGGCCCGGTCCCACTGGGGAGAGGATTAATTGCGCATGAATTGAGTATACAAATGTTGGGCGTTCGTTGTCGCCCACAACAAAAGTGGCCAAAAATGACAGATGTCTCAGTATGAATTACGGATATATTAATAATGTGCAGCGAATATATGACAAAAATTCACGGATGTATAATGCATATATTCAGGAAATGGATCGGACGCATTACGATTATCACGGAGGCATTACAGATGTATTGACAATGCATTGCACACGTGTTGCGCATGCTCGGCATCTGCATTGCGGTCATAAATGAAGTGCACTCGGGCCTTTCGGCATCACTATTCACATCAACACCACAGCCTCTGGAGCAATTGCTGGACTTGGACAAGTTGATTGGAGTAAACAAGCAGTGAACAGGGCGAGTGGTGACGTCAGCGGCTCGCATCAGAGCGCAGCTCGTCTGAACGATTATAACAAGAAGTTAAATCTGTTATAAACATAGGAATAAATACTGCAACAGCTGCAGACAAGAAGGACAAAACATGCAACTGTTTTATCAAGCCTTAACAATGTAAACTAGTCAAATAATTACCTTTTTAGACAGCTCAAAATAAATGCTTTCTGGAGCTTGTTAGGCGCGCGCGTGCGAACGGCTTGAGCTACAGCCTCCTCTGCGATTCAGGAAGTGATTAGAGCCGTTTGCAACTGCGAATTTGCAGAAAACATGATTAATCCACCACAAAATAATGATTTTATATATGTAGCGTCCAGCGCAGAGCGAGCGGCAACTGGTGGAACAAAGAACGGCATCCAGCTGTGAACAAAGCAGGTGGAATCGTCAGGACACAGGTCGTGCTGCTGCGTGAAGCAAAACATGCTCGTGTCACTGCGCTTTTATGTTGTCGGATGGTGTTTTTGGGGATCCAAAACTACATCTGTACGTTTCCACAGTTAGACTGGCACTGACTGTGTATGTATTGAGTATGTAAGGTGGATGTCATCTGCAGCCAAAATTTTGTGCAGAAATCACAAAATCCTGATGTCAAAATCCTGGCAACGGAAAACCATGCCTCTGCAGATAACTGCGGACATGTGCGGTTGTCGGCCAACTCATACAAGCATGTTTCACGGATACTGCGGACATTTGGTGAATATGAACCAATTCTGTGCGTAATTCATCCTAAACGCCAGTGGGACCGGGCCTTAAGGAGTGAGTAGCTGCCTGCATTCAGGCTGCAATCAACAGTTTTTTTTTCTGTGCTTTCTGGGCATGTAGTTTTTACTGCATTGTGTACAAGGTACAAAACAATCCTGCGTGATTTATACTTCGGGAACAATGGAACACAGCAGGATTCATAAATTGGCATTAGGTAACGTTGTATTGTGGGGGTGTGGCTTTCAGTCATGTTGAGTACCGTTGCTTTTCTCCGACTTGCGTTGAAACTACAAAAATTAATTGGTGTCCGATTGGCTTCGTCCTTTGCGTCTCTTGTGGTGTTGTGGCGTTGAGCTACATCGTCTCGGCACTAGGTTGCATCCACGTGGCATCGTCATGACGCCACATGACACAACTCAAAGTAGGCCCGGTGTGAAAAAGGCTTAGGGCACACCTGTCCAATAATCATGCTGTCTTATCAGCATCTTGATGTGCCACACCTGTGATGTGGGAGGGATTATCTCGGCAAAGGAGAAGTGCTCACAAACACAGATTTGTGAAGAATATTTGAGAGAAATAGGTCTTTTCGTTTTCTGTTTTATTGATGAAAGTCTGTGCATTTCCGAATATGGTTTCCTTTAAATCTCTCTCTCTCTCTCTCTCTCTCTCTCTCTCTCTCTCTCTCTCTCTCTCTCTCTCTCTCTCTCTCTCTCTCTCTCTCTCTCTCTCTCTCTCCTCTCTCTCTCTCTCTCTCTCTCTCTCTCTCTCTCTCTCTCTCTCTCTCTCTCTCTCTCTATATATATATATACACGAGGTCTGTTAGAAAAGTATCCAACCTTTTTATTTTTTTCAAAAAACATATGGATTTGAATCACGTGTGATTGCATCACCCAAGCTTGAACCTTCGTGCGCATGTGTGAGTTTTTTCACGCCTGTCGGTTGCGTCATTCACCTGTGAGCAGGCTTTGTGTTTGCACTGGTCCACCCCTCTCATTGTATTTTTATTGCGAATAAATGTCTGAACGATTTGGAGCTGTGCTGCATCAATTTTTTTCCAGAAAGTGTGAGAGACCTCCAGGTGGACACCGTTGGAAAAATTAATATGGCTTTCAGGGACGATTTTATGGGGATTACACAGATTAAGGAGTGATCCAGATGGTTTAAAGACCACCCACAACTGCTGAGAGCGCGGCGCGCTCCGACCGCCGATCGACAGGCTGAATCAACCAGATCATTTCCAACGTGAAGGCTTTGTTGATCCGGGACGTCGTCTGACTTTCACAAAAAGGTAGAAGGTGTGGACATCAGCACTTTTTCGGCACATTCCACTGTTACAGTAGTTTTTTTTCATGGAAAGAGAAGCGGAGGGACGCGCCATGGAGCCGTTCATTACGTGGCACAAAACCACCTCCGTGTGGTCTCACAGGACGGCTTTCAGGTCGATTTCAGACGGCTGTCGGTTGCTTTTCAGTTGTGTGATTATCCGAGAAATTGAGCATGAGCTGGACATTCCCCAACATGTCCTGTGAGGCTTCATCACGGCGTTGCTTTGCGCCATGCGGCTCCATCGCGATGCGCGGAACTCCTCCGCACGTCTGTCTCAATGTGCCAAAAAGTGCTGATGTCCACGTCTTTTCACAATTCCTGTGCTAGTCAGAGGACGTCCCGGATAAAACACAGCGTCCAGTTTAGAAATGAACGGCACATTCCACTTTTACAGGAGTTTTTGTCATGGAAAGAGGAGCGGAGTTCCGCGCGTCACGGTGGAGCGGCATGGCACAAAGCAACGCCGTCCAGCTCATGCTCAATTTCTCGGATAATCACACGACTGAAAAGCAACCGACAGCCGTCTGAAATCCACATGAAAGCCGTCTTGTGAGACCAACACGGAGGTGGTTTTGTGCCGCGTAATGAACGGCTCCGTGGCGCGTCCCTCTGCTTTTCTTTCCATGAAAAAAACTCCTGTAACAGTGGAATATGCCGAAAAAGTGCTGATGTCCACGTCTCCTGCCTTTTTGTGAAAGTCAGATGGCGTCCTGGATCAACAAAGCCTTCACGTTGGAAATGATCTGGTTGTTTCAGCGGGGTTTGAGCCTGTCGATCGGCGCGCTCTCAGCAGTTGTGGGCCGTCCTTAAAGCGGCAGTAACACTCCTTAATCTGTGTAATCCCCATAAAATCGTCCCTGAAAGCCATATTAATTTTCCGAACGGTGTCCACCTGGAGGTCTCTCACAGTTTCTGGAAAAAATTGATGCAGCAAAGCTCCAAATCGTTCAGACATTTATTCGCAATAAAAAAACGATGAGAGGGGTGGACCACTGCTCACACAAAGCCTGCTCACAGGCGAATGACGCAACCGACAGGCGTGAAAAAACTCACGCATGCGCACGTAGGTTCAAGCTTGGCTGATGCAATCACACGTGAGTCAAATCCATATGGTTTTTGAAAAAAATAAAAAGGTTAGATACTTTTCTAACAGACCTCGTGTGTGTGTGTGTGTGTGTATATATATATATATATATATATATATATATATATGTATGTATGTAGGACTGCTTTTTTGCATTTACGCAATATCTCTAAAATCAGAAAGGTCTTGTCTCAGAGTGATGCTGAAAAACTAATTCATGCATTTATTTCCTCTAGGCTGGACTATTGTAATTCATTATTATCAGGTTGTCCTAAAAGTTCCCTAAAAAGCCTTCAGTTAATTCAAAATGCTGCAGCTAGAGTACTGACGGGGACTAGAAGGAGAGAGCATATCTCACCCATATTGGCCTCTCTTCATTGGCTTCCTGTTAATTCTAGAATAGAATTTAAAATTCTTCTTCTTACTTATAAGGTTTTGAATAATCAGGTCCCATCTTATCTTAGGGACCTCATAGTACCATATCACCCCAATAGAGCGCTTCGCTCTCAGACTGCAGGCTTACTTGTAGTTCCTAGGGTTTGTAAGAGTAGAATGGGAGGCAGAGCCTTCAGCTTTCAGGCTCCTCTCCTGTGGAACCAGCTCCCAATTCAGATCAGGGAGACAGACACCCTCTCTACTTTTAAGATTAGGCTTAAAACTTTCCTTTTTGCTAAAGCTTATAGTTAGGGCTGGATCAGGTGACCCTGAACCATCCCTTAGTTATGCTGCTATAGACGTAGACTGCTGGGGGGTTCCCATGATGCACTGTTTCTTTCTCTTTTTGCTCTGTATGCACCACTCTGCATTTAATCATTAGTGATTGATCTCTGCTCCCCTCCACAGCATGTCTTTTTCCTGGTTCTCTCCCTCAGCCCCAACCAGTCCCAGCAGAAGACTGCCCCTCCCTGAGCCTGGTTCTGCTGGAGGTTTCTTCCTGTTAAAAGGGAGTTTTTCCTTCCCACTGTAGCCAAGTGCTTGCTCACAGGGGGTCGTTTTGACCGTTGGGGTTTTACATAATTATTGTATGGCCTTGCCTTACAATATAAAGCGCCTTGGGGCGGCTGTTTGTTGTGATTTGGCGCAATATAAAAAAATTGATTGATTGATATATATATATATATATATATATATATATATATATATATATATATATATATATATATATACATTCATTTACTTTTTTAATTAAAAAAAAGATTTTGCACAACACTGGCTGAGGGTAAAGGAATTACAACACCAAAATCACAATGACAAAAATTCATATTTTAGCTCAACATTAAAAAATCTGCTCGGATTCCATTTCCATAAAATAGCACAAATTTAAGGAAGAAAGAGACATGAGTGAAAAATGGTGCGTCCTCAGCAGAAGTCATACGTGTCAATCACAGCTTACACTGTTTTTGTCTTCCTCACTGTGTCAGACCAAACCAAAGGCAAAAGCCTCAACATTCCAAACATTCAACGCAACCCAGATCTCTGCGTGTATGTGCATGTGTGTGTATGTGCATGTGTGTGTGCGTGCGCAAGTGGATGTCTTTTGCTCAATGTAACACAACAATCTGCATATCTTTGTCCAAGCTTGTGTGTGCACGTCTCTCTCTGCATTACACCCAGTAACGTGCACGTCTCTCTCTGCATTACACCCAGTAAGGTGCACGTCTCTCTCTGCATTACACCCAGTAACGTGCACATCTCTCTCTGCATTACACCCAGTAAGGTGCACGTCTCTCTCTGCATTACACCCAGTAACGTGCACGTCTCTCTCTGCATTACACCCAGTAAGGTGCACGTCTCTCTCTGCATTACACCCAGTAACGTGCACGTCTCTCTCTCTCTCTGCGTTACACCCAGTAAAGTGCACGTCTCTCTGCGCTACACCCAGTAACGTGCACGTCTCTCTGCGCTACACCCAGTAACGTGCACGTCTCTCTCTCTCTCTCTGTGCGTTACACCCAGTAAAGTGCACGTCTCTCTGCGCTACACCCAGTAACGCACACATCTCTCTCTCTCTGCATTACACCCAGTAACGTGCATGTCTCTCTCTGCGTTACACGCAGTAATGTGCACGTCTCTCTCTCTGCGTTACACCTAGTAACGTGCACGTCTCTCTCTCTCTGCGTTACACCCAGTAACGTGCACGTCTCTCTCTCTGCGTTACACCCAGTAACGTGCATGTCTCTCTCTGCGTTACACGCAGTAATGTGCACGTCTCTCTCTCTGCATTACACCTAGTAACGTGCACGTCTCTCTCTCTCAGCGTTACACCCAGTAACGTGTACGTCTCTCTCTCCGCGTTACACCCAGTAATGTGCACATCGCTCTCTCTCTCTCTGCGTTACACCCAGTAATGTGCACGTCTCTCTCTCTCTCTCTGCGTTACACCCAGTAACGTGCATGTCTCTCTCTCTTTGCGTTACACCCAGTAACGCACACATCTCTCTCTCTCTGCATTACACCCAGTAAGGTGCATGTCTCTCTCTGCGTTACACGCAGTAATGTGCACGTCTCTCTCTCTGTGTTACACCCAGTAACGTGCACATCACTCTCTCTCTGTGCGTTACACCCAGTAAAATGCACGTCTCTTTCTCTCTCTCTCTCTGCGTTACACCCAGTAACGTGCACATCACTCTCTCTCTGCGTTACACCCAGTAACGTGCACATCACTCTCTCTCTGCGTTACACCCAGTAACGTGCACGTCTCTCTCTCTGCATTACACCCAGTAACGTGCACGTCTCTCTCTCTGCATTACACCCAGTAACGTGCACGTCTCTCTCTCTGACAAATGTCCCAGTATGAATCACGGAGATATTAATAATATATAGCGAATATATGATGAACAATCATCGTATAACGCATGTAGTGAGGAAACTGATCCAACACATTGAGATTATCATGGCAGTATTACGGGTGTATTATGAATGCATAGTGCACGTTTTGTGCGTGCACGGCATCTGCATTGCGGTCATAAAATAAGCTCACTCAGGCCGTCAGCATCACTATTCACACCAATACAGCCTCTGGAGCATTTGCTGGACTTGGACAAGTTGATCACAGAGTTAATGTTCTTGTTGTCATGTGAGGGCTGTTCATGAGTTTGGGGAGCGGGAGGGGGGAAGCCGCTCGGGAGGGTGAGATGGTGTTTTTTTTTTTTTTTTTTTTTTTTTTTTTTTTTGAAAGCCTCACAGAAAACAGACTTCAGCGTGAGTTGTGGCTATAAACAGCAACTCTTCCTTTTGTTGGTGTTAAATAAAAGTCCTGGATTGCAGCAGCTATTACATCTTTGTGGATTTACACATCTGGACCGGCACTGACTGTCAGGTATGTCGCTTTCTGCCAAATATAGTACTTTGGGTTTACGTGACATCTTTGTTATGCATTCACAGAATGTCCACAAATCAGCTGCAAAGCAGGTGCAATAAAAACGCTTTATTCAGGGCCAATCTGTATGCAGTCGCTACAACATATTTTAGTTTGTGATGTGGACATGATGGGCATGATATACGAGGTGTGTGAGAAAAGTATCTGACCTTTTTATTTTATGCAAAAAATATATGGATTTGATTCATACGTTTTTACGTCAGCCAAGCTTGAACCTTCGTGCGCATGCGTGAGTTTTTCCACGCCTGTCGGTTGCGTCATTCACCTGTGGGCAGGCTGTGAGTGAGCACTGGTCCACCCCTCTCGTCGTTGTTTCATTGCGAGGAAATGGCGGAATGATTTGGGCTTTTTTTCCATCAGAATTTTTTCAGAAACTGTTAGAGGCAGGCAGCTGGAAACCATTCGAAAAATTTATCTGGCTTTCGGTGAAAATTTTACAGGCTTCACAGAGAATAAGGAGTGTTACTACAGCTTTAAGGACGGCCCACAATGGCGCACAGCTCGCCGCGCTCCGAGCCGCCATCGAGAGGCAGAAACCACCACATCATTTCTAAACAGATGGCTGTGTGGAGCCGGGACCGTCGTGTGCTATTTCTCTGGTTATCACAAGAGCTGGACATCAGCCATTTTCCAGCAGATTTCACTTTTAACAAGAGATTTTGTCATGGAAAGCCGCGCGGAGGCTTCGCGCGTCACGACCAATTCGCTGATGGAGCGAGACAAAGGAACACCTCCGTTTCGGAGTATTAGAGGACAAGTTGCGACATGCCCAGCTCTCCACAATTTCTCTTATACTCACTCGACTGGTAAGCATTGAAAGCCAAGATAGGCATGTCCCAACTTGTCCTCTAATACTCCGAAATGGTGTTCCTTTGTCTTGCTTCACACCTGCTGCTACGCTTCAAAATAAAACAAAGGCTCTTTAAACAGCAATTATTTTATTATTTGAAAAAGCTGTTTCCTTTTATATTTTAACATTCAATTAATCATTAAACCTCCCCATGAAGTCAAAGTTCAGTCAAAAAGACATCTGCACAGGTAGAAGAAGCCCCGCCCCTACTGTGCATAAGATTAAAACTACAATCACTAGAATAGCGAAAATCACATTTTAGTAATTACTCTTTCCTGATTACATTAAAATTGACCACATAGTCAATGAGGAAGTAATTAAATGTTGAAATGGTGAAATTAAAAAATGATTTCATCATGAACAAGACCCTGAGATACGTAAACTCCTCCACTTGAGGCAAGGACACTCCACCAACCTGAAGAGGGCAAAGCACCTTTTTCCTGTCGAGAACCATGGCCTCGGATTTGGAGGTGCTGATTTTCATCCCGGACGCTTCACACTCGGCTGCAGACTGCCCCAGTGCATGCTGAAGGTCCTGATTTGACGAAGCCAACAGAACCACATCGTCCGCAAACAGCAGAGATGAGATTCTGTGGTTCCCAAACCAGACTCCCTCTACACCCTGGCTGCGCCTAGAAATTCTGTCCATAAAAATAATGAACAGAACCGGTGACAAAGGGCAGCCCTGGCGGAGGCCAACGTGCACTGGAAACAGGTTTGACATACTACTGGCAATGCCAACCAAGCTCCTGCTGCAGTCGTACAGGGACCGGATAGCCCTTAGCAAAGGACCCCGGACCCCGTACTCCTGGAGCACTCCCCACAGGGTGCCCCGAGGGACACGGTCGAACACCTTCTCCAGATCCACAAAACACATGTGGACTGGTTGGGTAAACTCCCATGAACCCACGAGCACCCGATGGAGCGTGTAGAGCTGGTCCAGTGTGCCGCGACCAGGACGAAAACCACACTGCTCCTCCTGAATCCAAGGTTCAACCATCGGTCGAATTCTCCTCTCCAGTACTCTGGAATAGACCTTACCGGGGAGGCTGAGGAGTGTGATCCCCCTATAGTTGGAACACACCCTCCGGTCCCCCTTCTTAAACAGAGGGATCACCACCCCGGTCTGCCAATCCAGAGGCACTGTCCCCAATCGCCATGCGATGTTGCAGAGGCGTGTCAGCCAAGACAGCCACACAACATCCAGAGACTTAAGGTACTCAGGACGGATTTCAGAGCCGAGTAGGGGGGCAAAGCTCTCGATTTACTGATCGATTTATGTTCCGATCCTCACCTATGGTCATGAGATTTGGCTCATGACCGAAAGAACGAGATCACGAGTACAAGCGGCCGAGATGAGTTTCCTCCGCAGGGTGGCTGGGCGCTCCCTTAAAGATAGGGTGAGGAGCTTGGTCACTCGGGAGGAGCTCGGAGTCGAGCCGCTGCTCCTCCACGTCGAAAGGAGTCGGCTGAGGTGGCTCGGGCATCTTTTCCGGATGCCCCCTGGACGCCTCGCTGGAGAGGTGCTCCGGGCACGTCCCACTGGGAGGCGGCCCCGGGGAAGACCCAGGACACGCTGGAGGGACTACATCTCTCGGCTGCATTGGGAATGCCTTGGGGTTCCCCCGGAGGAGCTGGGGGAGGTGTGTGTAGATCGGGAGGTCTGGGCGGCTTTGCTTGAGCTGCTGCCCCCGCGACCCAACTCCGGATAAAGCGGAAGAAAATGGATGGATGGATGGATTTCATCATGATGTTTATGTCATATTGAGAAAACCTAACTAACAGACACACTGCAATCGTTGTTACATCATCTCCTGTTGTGTTTATAATAATTATTAAAGGATTATTAACCGAGTGCGAAGTCAGTTTGGGAAAATAAATGTCTGATATTCCTGTACAGACTGAGCAATCAAGGTTCATAATTTGTTTCATTACATGGCTGTTTTTGTAGCTGCATTGACATTTTGCATGTCCACTTCGAGCTTGTTTGCTGTTAATTCCTCCAGTTCAAACTCGTCAGTGTAATAAAGTTTGATAGAAGAATGGTCGTCTTCCTCGCTCTTAATTTCTCTGTTCGCTTTTTGCTTTATTTTACTTTTAAATTTCTTGTTAAACCAGGGTGTGTCACCTTGCTTCCTGCTGGCTCCTGCCTCTTTTCTGTCTGTTTTCCAGGTGGCACGCTGCGGAGCTGGTCATCACAGCTGGCACTCATCAGCAGTATATCAACCCCGTGTGTGTAGCAGACTGAACGCCCCCGCCCCCTAAAAATTGGTCCTCCCTGCCTTCACTGCGCATGGATCATTTGGGACCACAGCAGCACGTCTGAGTTTGACTCTCTGCACCCAACGAGATCAAAGGCAATAATGTGATTATTAACCATCAGATGACAAAGTAAAACCTCTTAAATCATTCTAAAGTCAGTTTTAAGCAGAATCATAGCTGTTTTAAGCAGAAACAAGGCGATGATCGCCTCATTTCACTAATGATGCACCGAAATGATGTAGGTGCTCTGCTGTCTGCTGTCTTTTATTATGAAATAAGGCTGAATTTATGTGGAAATGATTGTTGTACAAAAGCTTCAGACATCTGTTGCTGAGACAGATGATGACTGGAGTGCAGTTTGAATCAGAAACGACGTGATAATCGGTGGATTGCAGCTGAAGCTTAGAAATGACAATGCTGACGCTTCTACACTTCCACCTTCGCGAGCAACTCAGTCCTCACCTCCAGGGATCCTGCACCTCGTCAGCTCCGTGGGCTGCCATCTGGCTTCGGACTTCATCATCATTTCCGCTCCGCCCAGATCATCTTAAACAAAGTTGCAAATGTGATATGCACTGTTTGTCACATTTGTCACAACTGATTGTCATGGTAACCAGTGTGATATGGGAAAATATAAGATTGGAAATCAGCCAATCAGAGTGCACGTAGTGCCACAGCCATATAATAAATATATTTATTTACAGTGTCTTTTTTCCTGGTTGAAATGCAGATATGAATGAAGGAATCTACCAGACTTAAAAGTCTGGTAGATTATAGGGGTGCCGAAAAGAAATCGATTCACGTCCGAATCGCGATTCTTATTTATTACGATTCTGAATCGATCCAAAATGTCCAAGAATCGATTTTTAAAAAGCATTTTTAAACATTTTCTTGCCTAACCGCTGCGTGTACTGTTTGTCAGGCAACGGCTTCCGTACTACAGCGTCCCCGCGAGGGAAGGGTCCGGCGTGCTTCAAACATTCAACTATCTGCATACTACTGACCAGCGCTTCGCTAAACTGCCAGCCAACTCTGAACGAGCAAAGCAGATAAGTAAACTTATATCTACAATCACTTGATTAACCTTGCAAAGCTGCATTTTCTTAAACATAAACATTTTTTAAGTAATATAACTGATTCTCAGAGCTCTCTGAATCGAAAATTGATTCTGAATCGAATCGTCACCCCCAGAATCGGAATCAAATTGAATTGTGAGTTGTTGTACGATTCACATCCCTAGTAGATTACTTTTCATGCTATTTTGTCTAAAACTATATGCCCAAGGTTCATTATCATGCTAATCAAGAAATCATCTCATCTGAAACAACAACAACATATAAGTTATGGTTTTAATTTACAGACCAACATCAAAGATTTCTAAAGAACCTTTTTTTTTTTTTTTTTTTTTTTACATAAAACTATTTTAATTACAAGTTATTTAATGTAAGAATTTTTTTTTACTTCAAAATGTACAGTAATCACAAATTAATCTTGAAGTAAAAAAGACATAATAAACTGCTGTGTATAAGGATTCAAAGGATTCAAAAGAATTTTATTGTCATATGCACAAAGGAACATGTTCCCTGCACAATGAAATGTGTCTACTGCATTTAACCCATCCTAATTGCCAGTTAGGAGCAGAAGTCGCCATTAGGCGCCCGGGGACCAGCTCCAGATGTACATCCCTGCCTTGGTCAACAGCAGGGCTGAGCAAACCAAGACCGACCCATAACAAACGACACACATATAACACACAACATAAGCCGTACATAAACACATATAAAAAGGTCACACAAGGTAAGGAAGAGAAAAAAAACCCTCGTAGCCGCTGCGTTACACAGCAGCAATGAGGAAAAAAACCCCCATCAGCACAGAAAAACAATAATCACACAGACAAACAAGGACGCAGGACGACAACCGAGATTTGAAAGTCCAGTTTATCAGAACACTCCGGAGGCAGCCTATTAGGCGCTATCAACGGCCTTGTCCGACAATCCTGGAAGGAGGAGGGGCTCAGCCCTGAGCAGTCCACTGTCCACAGTCAACGTCAGAGCTGGAGAAGCTGAGGGGAGGGGGATGACCAGGGAGCGAGGCTTAAGTGTTGATCTTCTGCCCCCACTCCCCCCCCCCCCCTTCCAAGATGGCGCCACGTGAAGGCACCCTGGTATTCTGGTGCTCCCTGGTTTGTCTGTTTTTGTGCGTGAATCGTGTGTCATCATGTCCCTACACCCGTGAGGAGCTTCTAAATATCAAATCATCAACACCCACGGACATTACGCCAGTTTTTTTAGTGCCTGCAGCTGAACTGGTTCACTTTTTGGCCAAAAAAGTGAGACGACGGTGGAGAGGAAAACGAGCTGAAGCTCTCGTGCGCCTCAGACGAAGGGGCATGCGCACGCCTCTACCTGGGATATTTCTCTCCAATGTCCGCTCACTCCACAACAAGATGGATGAGCTGGCACTGCTGATGAAGAAGAATAGAGATTTCTCCTCATCTTGTGTACTGTGCTTCACGGAGATGTGGTTAAATGCACAGACACCGGACTGCGCGCTCCAACTAGAGGGATTCCAACTTCTCCGCGCAGACAGAGACCGAGCACTCTCTGGTGGAAAAACTAGAGGGGGAGGACTCTGCTTCTATATCAACAACGCCTGGTGCTCCGATGTGACTGTGATCTCCCAACACTGCTGTCCCTCTCTGGAATATCTCCTCATAAACTGCAGACCGGTCTACTCTCCACGTGAGTTTAACTCTTTCATACTTTGCTCTGTGTATACTCCACCGAGCGCGGACATGCACGAGGCCGAGTGCGCTCGCGGATCAGATTATGAGCGTGGAGAGAGACTTTCCGGACTCTCTTGTTATAATTCTCGGTGATTTTAACAAAGGGAATCTCAGTCAGGAATTACCAAAATACAAACAGTTTGTTAAATGCCCGACCAGAGAAGGGAGCACGTTAGATCATTGTTACACGACAGTGAGCGGCTCCTACCGCGCGGTGGCCCGTGCAGCTTTGGGACTCTCAGATCACGTGATGGTCCACTTGATCCCCATGTACAGACAGAGACTTAAACTCTCTAAACCTGTTGTGAGGACATCTAAAGTGTGGAGCAATGAAGCTGTAGAGGAGCTACGCGCGTGCTTGGCCACCACGGATTGGGATACGTTTGAGGCTTCAACAGACAGTCTAGATGACTACACGGACACTGTGACGTCATATATTCATTTCTGTGAAGACAGCATCATCCCACAGTGTACCAGGGTGAGATATAACAATGACAAGCCTTGGTTCACACCTAAACTCCAGCAGCTCCTTCAGCAGAAAGAGGTGGCTTTCAGAGAAGGAGACAGAGACAGCTATAGAGGTGCAAAGTACAGATTTAGAAAGGAGGTGGCAAAGGCTAAATCCATGTACAGTTCACGTCTGCAGCAAAGGTTCTCTGCCAACGACTCGGCCTCTGTGTGGAGGGGGCTGAAAGAGATCACCAAATACAAGCCCAAAGCACCTCGTTCTATTGACGACCTCAAGCTGGCCAACGACCTAAACGTCTTCTATTCACGCTTTGAAGACAAGGACTCACACCTCCCCACCCCCCACACAACTGGATATTCAAACACTCTGGACCTCCCCCCTCTCACTGCTGCCCTCCCCACTCCCCCTGTTGCCCTCTCGGTCCAAGAGGAGGATGTGAGAAGACATTTCAAAAGGCTGAATCCACGTAAGGCCCCGGGCCCAGACTGTGTCTCTCCTGCCACCCTGAGACACTGCGCTGATGAGCTGGCCCCAGTCTTCACGGGGATCTTCAACACCTCCCTGGAGTCATGCCATGTTCCAGTCTGTTTCAAGTCCTCAATCATAGTTCCAGTCCCCAAGAAACCACACGTCACTGGACTTAATGACTACAGGCCTGTGGCTCTCACGTCTGTAGTTATGAAGACCTTCGAACGCCTGGTTTTATCCCACCTGAAGTCCATCACCGACCCCCTACTGGACCCCCTGCAGTTTGCCTACAGAGCCAACAGGTCTGTAGATGATGCCATAAACCTGGCCCTGCACTCCATCCTGCAGCACCTGGACTCCCCAGGAACCTACGCTAGGATCCTGTTTGTGGACTTCAGCTCTGCATTCAACACCATCCTTCCAGCTTTGCTCCAGGACAAGCTTTCTCTGCTCCACGTGCCCAACTCCACCTGCAGGTGGATCACAGACTTCCTGACGGACCGGAGTCAGCGTGTGAGGCTGGGAAAAAAATGTCTTGAACACTTGGGCTATCAGCACAGGATCTCCACAGGGCTGTGTCCTTTCCCTCTGCTCTTCTCCCTCTACACTAACTGCTGCACCTCCAGCCACAACTCTGTAAAGCTCATCAAGTTTGCGGACGACACCACCCTCATCGGACTCATTTCGGATGCGGATGAGTCTGCCTACAGGAGGGAGGTGGACCGGCTGGTGACCTGGTGCAGCAGCAACAACTTGGAGCTCAACGCCCAGAAAACATTGGAGATGATCGTGGACTTCAGGAAAGCCACAGCCCCCCCGCCCTCCCTCGCCCTCACCAACAGCCCCATCACCACTGTGGTCTGTCACCGCTTCCTTGGCACCACCATCACCCAGGACCTCAAGTGGGAGTCAACCATCAGCTCCCTCATCAAGAAGGCCCAGCAGAGGATGTACTTCCTACGGCAGCTGAAGAAGGCCAAGCTGCCTGTCCAGCTGATGGTGCAGTTCTACACGGCCATCATCGAGTCCATCCTCTGCTCCTCCATCACGGTGTGGTACGCTGGGGCCACAGCCAGGGACAGACACAGACTGCAGCGCATTGTGGCCTCTGCTGAGAAGGTGATCAGCTGTAGCCTTCCATCTCTCCACGACCTGCACGTCTCCAGTACTCTGGGCTGAGCAGGTCGGATCACAGCTGACCCTTCTCACCCTGCACACGGTCTGTTCAAACCACTCCCCTCAGGCAGGAAGCTACGGTCCATCCGGACCAGAACCTCCCGCCATAAGAACAGTTTCTTCCCCTCTGCCGTTAGACTCATGAACTCCTCATAATTCAGTCACTTTAAGCTTAACTCTGTCACTTTATCATTTTATCACGGGTCACTTTAGACAATGTACTTTGGTTTTTAATTGCACTCCTCCCACTGCACTGTTTTTTCTGTTTCTGTTGCACACAGCCTTTCACATTTCATATTTCTTTTTTTTTATCTTATATTTTATCTTATTTGGACACATATGTTATATTTTATCTTAGCATTTTATCTCTTCTTAATGTTGCACCATTGTACCGAAGCAAATTCCTAGTCTGTGAATCCTGTTCACTGGCAATGGCAATAAACTTCTTCTGATTCTAATTCTTGAGGAGGTTTTTTATCGCAGCGGTCTTGAAGTGCAGCTGTGTTTGGGGAAGCCAAATGAATATCCAGATTAGCAGACGCCTGAAAGATTCCACAGTTCTGAGAACAGAGTGGCTCTCAATACATCTGAATGTAGGATGTGGTCTTTACTGACGGTCAAAGCGGATTTCCAGAGCAGCAATCCTGCCCGAGATGTTTTCCAGCATCCGGTTAACACCCGCCGATTGCGCAGCCACTACCTTCCCAATCGAATCAATCATGTGGGGCAGCCTGGATGGCCCAATCAAAGCTGCTTCCACCTTCATAATTTTCCGGTAAACCAGCGCCATGCCCGCTCCACACAGCAGAAAGCTGGTCACCACCAAACCAAATATATACACATCTTCGACGTCCTCCACAGAAAGCGTGTAAAGGCACATGACCTGCCATCTCCTCCACGAGTAACGTAACCCATCACATGTGTCCCGGCAGGAAAGGTCGGGTCCTCCGCCCCCGAATGTCTTGTGGAAAAAATAGTGTCAATTGCGTTCAGAGACCACTTTAACAGATCCATTTTTGTCGTTTTCCAGAAGAGCAAAGCTGCAGCCTCACAGACAACACGCCACAGAAGCAGGAAAGATAAGGAGGGAGGGAGAAGAGAAAAATGCGTCCTTCTTGGCCGAGTGCAAACTGGCAAATTAGCAGTTCTGATGTTCCTGACACACATCTACACTGTTATGTGTTTTGAATGAATGAATTTATTCGGCACACAATTCAACAATAACAAAAAAAAACTCATAACAAAACAACTCTACAGTGATCCTGTGTGGCCGAAAGGGTGAGGGCACACAGGACGCTGCCTTCTGGCCTAATGCCTCATTTCTTTTGGCTTTAAAGTATGGCTGTAACAAAGATGAAAAAAACAAAAAAAAAAAACAAAAAAAAAAATGACTTTACTTGACAAAATTTGGCTCTCAAAATGCAGGCACTAGTGTTTAAGAGTTCTAAATTTAAAATTTTTCGGGCTTGGAGGCTGCTCTCGCTCTCCCCTATCCTGTAGCATTTGGTGTGCGGCACACTGTAGGAGAACTTTAGCAGCCGTAGGAGAACTTTTCCCCCAGCTCGGTGCGCGGCACCAGGATTATAGCAGCGTAACGGGCCATTACGCTGCTATAATGCTGGTGAGAACCCTGCGTCTCTCTCTCTCTCTGCATTACACCCAGTCATGTGCACATCTCTCTGTGTTACAGAGGAGGCCAAAGACATTTTAAAACCATGTATTTAAAAAAGTAAATATACACTTTAATGAGAGGTCTTTTAGATTTTCACCTTTTTATGTATCATGTATCCAAAAAAGAAAGCATTTTAAAACCATCCTGTCAAATGTGGACACGGCTGAGCAGCAGGAACAGCTGTGAGTGTCCAATTACGCAACACCATAAACAATGCAACACACACACACACACACACACACACACACACACACACACACACACACACACACACACACACCAACAAACACCAGGTGTCATACAGCAAGCACTGTTCTTATTAAGCAAAGCTGGAACACAGTCCAAACTGATGTACACAGCCAAATGTTTCATGTTTCACCCAAATGTTTCATGTAAAAACTGTTGTTTTTCAACAGCACGTGAACATCAACAGGCAGCTTCAGATGCATGTTCAACACCGTTTCCACATCCTGTCCACCTCTGCAGGTCATCACCAAGCCCCAACCTCCAGTCTGGTTAAATGAAGCAAATCTGTCAGTGGAAGATCTTGCAGTTCCTTGAATGGCCACTTCAGGCTGGTTCCAAAAGTTGTAACAGTTCTAACAAACAGTTCTAGAAAGAATTAATAGAGCCTTTGTCATTATACATATATACAGTGAAATTTGTCCTCTGCATTTAACCATCCTAATTACAGTTAGACACAATCCAACCACTAGGGGCAGCATGCAGCCACAGTCCAGTGCCCGAGGACCAAATCCACATGCAGAAAGATGCTGCCTTGGTTGGTGGGGGGGCAGACCCTAAATAAGCATGTTTTTGATTGCAGGAGGAAACCAGAGGGAACCCACACAGACACGGGGAGAACATGCAAACTCCACACAGAAAGGACGGGAAGCAATCCCACGACCTTCTTGCTGTGATACACCCATGCTAACCACTAAACCACCGTGCCACTACCATGCCGCCATCTAGTCTCAACAGCTTATTTTACAAACTATGATAACTGTACAGGGGTGAAATATTTAAAATTCATCAGTTTGACATATTTTAAACCATAAATCCATGAATAATAATTAGGGGGTGTGGTTTCTTTGTTCTCACTTTATCTTTACTAATCTTTTGCTCTTCCTTATTTACTCCCTCCACGTCATCCAGCCTTCTTTCTCATTTTCTTCATTCATCAGCTCCTCAAAATACTCCATCTTCTCAACACTCTCCTTGCTTCTCAGGATATTAACATCTGCACCCTTTATCACCCTAACCTGTTGCACATCCTTTCCAGGTTTGTCCTTCTGTCTGGCCAATTTAAACTAGTCCTTATGTCTAATTGATGTACAGTACAGTTTGCTCTAGGCCTTTTCCTTAGGCACTTCTCTTTTCAGCTTATGCCGTATCTCCTTGTACTCCTGACTGCATTCATCATCTCAGACTTTGCCAGTTTCACTAACTTGAACATCTACATTCCACCATCATGTCTCCTTGTCTTCCTTCCTCTATTCAGATGTCACACCTAGTACCTTCGTAGTACCTCCTTCATTACATCTGCAGTAGTTTTCCAGTTGTCCAGAATCAGTGCTCCTCCTCATCTCCTCCCTGGATTTCACACCAAACTCTTCCTCCTTCAGCTTCCACCATCTGATCCTTGGTTCATCATCTTTTTGGGAGGTTTAAAGGTTGATGCTTTCATTTTGTCAGGAGCCAAAGGTGGCAATGTGAGTTGTACAGAAAGTGCCGTTTTTGTTTTGTCTTCCTTTTCAGGTGGATTTTCATTGTTGCATTGCCAGTTTCAGCTTTGTTCAGCTGTCACACTTGACAAGCAGAGATCAGGTGAAGGTTCCGAGATGAGAGCCTGAGCTGCAGACATTAGAAGAATGTGAAGAATGTGAGCAGTGCGTGAGTCGACATGTCGAGCCGCTGCTGCCAAGGTGAACGCAATCAAACGTACCTTCAAGCACCACATTAAACATCTAACACCTTCAAGCGACTGATGTCCTCAAGCAACCAAGTGGACTGAAAAAGAAGTTACACTGTCAGAACTTCGTCACTTTCACTCCAAATCCAACTTATTCTGTTGTAGTTTCTCAAATGTGACAGTTTCTCCTCCGTCCATCCACACACATTCTCTCCCTCAGCGATTGGTTGTGACTGTGTTCTGTTCGGATAAAGCAGCTTAAGCACCACAGATACCACAGATAAAGCTTTCTAGAGTAGGCATTTCCCAACAACTGAGTGAATGTGCAAAAAGGAGACTGAGGGAAGCCACCAAGACAGCCAGACAACCAGGGCTCTCCATGTAGCCCCAGAGGTCACTTGCTGTGCCGGGCAAGTTGAGAGTCAAATCTACCCTAACCCAACGGTTTCTAGATGAGCTTTAATGTTTTGAGAAGACCATAAAGTGGACACCATTTGACTTATACAATTTGAAACTGTGGATATAAGTACTTTATTCTGAGAATAGCCAGCAATTAACATCCCGGTGTAAATAAGGTATCACCACATGTGTAGAACTCAAAAAGAATGATAGGTTGAGTTTTCATTAAAAAAACAACTGCAATGTGGTAAAATGTATTCATAAATATGAAAGAACAGGCTCTTAATAATTATTAACTATCTCATACTGTATTTTTTTTTTCTGAAGATTTGTTTTGCATAAGTTTGAAAAAACAACAGATCATAAGTTTAGGATAAATTACTTATCATGAATTTCATTTTCGAAGTGGCACTAATGACAACACTCATACTGAACATAATTTCACTTGCATAGACTGATTTTGGAGATCAAGCAATAATTGCAGATGGGCTTTCTGAGGTCCCAGATAGCTTTTCTGATTTCCTTTTCTAACTTTCAGAATTTAGTAAATTAGCATATGGTCCATTGATACTTATGTGTAGACACTAGTCCCTAGAGGCAACTATTTTTGGTTTCAAATCTGGGCAAATGCAGTCCCAGAAAATTCCGAATGTGACAAACAAGAAACAGGTGTTGTAAACAAGTCAATGTTGCTAAAAATACAAACTTGCAAAAACAAAGATACTATTCTGACATAGTTTTGCACATAAGACTGACATAGCATGTTTCAAGTACACACATATATGTCAGAAGGTGGGGGGGGCATACCATATTCTGTCCCCCCTGGCTGAAAAGGTGGGGGGGACATGTCCCCCCTATCCCCCACCAAATTGTGCCCATGGTTAAATGAAATGTTCTCAAATAAATGACAAATGTATGAACTATTATAAAAAAAATACATTGCTAGTAAACAGCTTTTAACACAACCTTTGCACAAGTAAAGAGCACCACAACGGTTCCAGCATGAAGTCCTGTTCAATTTTATTCAACCTTCATATTTTTTGCCAGAAAAAGAGAATTAATGTTAAAGAATCCCTTTACTTTTGTACAATTTATTTTATTTTCTATCTCTTTCTAGTAACTGTTCATTTAATGTTTGTTAATATATATTTTTAAATAAAGTTTTGAAAACAAAAACATTGTGGGAGAGGCACAAAAGTGAGAAGCCACCTTAAAAATATTTAGAACCACAAAAACTTGATTCTTGGTTTGTTTATTTATTTTGCCATTAAAATTGGCCATCACTTTTTAAAATAAAATAACTTCTCAAAGCCAGGGCTTCTCAAAGTCTGGCAACTATTTAATCACAGCGCAGCAAATGAGGTCAGTAGGCTAAGTGAGTCTAAGTGACTGTAGATATCCCTCCGCTCAGTGCTTTACAGGCTGCTGCAGGCAGCGGAGGAGTTGGAGCCCCACTGCCGCTCGGTGACAACCAAGACTTTCACTTTCAGTCGCCAAACTTCAGAAAAGTCTCCAGTAATGCCAGAAAAAGTAGCTAGATTTGCAGCTAGTTGCTTTTGAGAAAATAAGTCGTCAAGACAGTTTGGAAAGTCGTCAGATTTAGTGAGAAAGTCGCTAAGTTGGCAACACTGAATGTAAACACATGCAACGTGAACTCACCCATGAATAGCCCTGTACCGAACTGACTGTCCCGTACCGAAACGGTTCAATACAAATACATGTACCGTTACACCCTTACGAATCAAGATGGGCACTTCAAAGATGTTGGACAATAGAGTGCTACAAAAAGATGAGACCCCATGGAGGAGGACAGACTGTACAGATTAGTGTGCTAATTTAGTACCATGGTACAACATCAACAGGGTTAGCCAGTATTAGCAGAACCAGTTTATAAATAACATTATGTACTGTTTCATGCTGAAAAACACCATAGTAACATGTCCATAGACATCAGTTGCACAGTACTGCGTGCACAATTTGTTAAATTGGATGCGCGCATGCACACACACACACACACACACACACACAAAGGACAGAAATCCCAAGAAACAGTAAAAACTACAGTTTTCACTGATGTTACTAATCAGAGCAACCATCTTGGATTGTGATCTTGCAGTATGGGATGTTCCAACAAGTTGACCAGTTGTCTACAGTGAGCTGATATGTCACACAAAATCTGTCACAACAGAACGAAAAAACAAGCAAACAAACAAAAAACTCATGTAATATGTGTCCGCTGAGGGTGAGTGCTTCTATCACCATACGCTTTATAAGAGAGCTACTTGTTGTTTATTATTGTCATAGAAAAAATAGAAAATCCCACAAGGCGTGCTTTATCTTTAAAAACAACAAAACATTGGGATGAAGTGTTTCTTGGTGCTCTCTCAGCACCTTTCTGCCAGAAACAAAAAAAAAAGTGATTATGGACGTGTGCCTTCTGGAAAACAGTAACTGAAATTCCACAAAAGCTTTCTGAAGAAAATCCTTCACAGTGACACTCAACCATGGAATGGATGGAAAAGACAAAAAGAAGAAAAAAGAAAATGAAGAAAAATAAATTTTTCATTTTTATTGCAAAATTTGTCATCTGCGTTTAACCCTCCAAATATTATAGTTGATCCTACCTCCCACCTGCACTCACCTGCACGTGCACCACACACGTGTGGAGAGTCTGTGGTGTGGAAGTGTTGGCAGCCGTGTGCGTGACGTGTTTGTGGAGGATGGTAGCGAGTTGGGTGGCGAGTGCTACACACGCCTTCTATGTGAGATTCCAATCCAGCGACAGCAGCATTTAAAAGTTTTACACGTGATTATTGAATTATGCTGCAATTCCTCAACTTTCATTTCTGAGATTTTGTTTAGATTTTTCATGTCACTCACTGTGACATGTCATGTCACAGTTTGAGGCTTAATACAGTAAAACTCGCCTAAACCGTCATCGTGTGAACTGGATATTCGCACTCACCGGACAAAAGCAAAAGTCCCAGTGTGTTTACATGGTTTTCCACGTAATAAACACCGCACTGTATATAACAAATTTTGCCGGATTTTTGCTCACATCAGACAAAATGTCCCGCCCCTCGTAATGTATTCCCATTAAAAGCCCAGCTTGCATGTACTGGACAGAGCAGTCTGGATGTGTCCAGTAACAGAGGTACAAAATGAAGTTCAGCACTGACACGCACCAATTCAAGGAAAGTGGGACTGTACTTCCATCATTAAAAGGCCGACTGTTTTTTCAAACCGTGCTCAGACCCGGTGCCTAAATGAGGTAGGACATAATTCAAGGCCAGTGATTATTAACAAAAGGCTGCTGGCTGCCTGCACTGGAATATGGTGTAAAGTTTCACACACATCCCTGGGTGGGACAAATCTAAAGACAACCGCTTTAGATCAGAGCCCTCTGCGGGGTTGCGAACCCTCCCCATAACGTGCACCTGCTAAATGATGGAGACCATAAAGGGCTGTGATTTGTCACTTTTACGTTTTCACTCCTGCCTCTCCCGTCATATTTTAAGGTTTTTGTAGTGAGCCCGCCGGTAACATTTCGATCATGGATCAAATATGTTTGGCAGAAAAGGCCAAATTTGAACAACTTTACAACACGGAGTCAGAAAACGACACTCAAATGACACAGAATACATGGAGGAAATTGTACGGACCATATCCTTGGTTTGGAGATTGATGATTGTTTTATACATATAACAAATTTCGATTATAATGGAAAAGATTCACTGAATCCAGATTCACTGAATTCACTGGTCCACCCGAATCCATTATATGCGAGTTTTACTGTAGTATAGAAACATGCGTCGACGTTTTGTTTTCAGACCGTTCTCAGTCTAATGCCAAGACCTGGATTTGACAGCGAGGCTTCAAATGTGGCCAGTGTCACTGACTGAACGGTCCCCTCTAAAAATTGGTCCCCCCTGCCTTCACTGCGCATGCGTCTGAGGCTGACCCTCTACACCCAAAGCGACCAAAGGGAATAATGTGATTAATAAGCATCAGATTTAAAACCTCTTAAATCATGTTAAAGTCAGTTTTAAGCAGAAACAAGGTGATAATTGGTGAGTCGCTATTGACCCTCTGAAATGACGTAGGTGCAGCGGCAGCATGTCAGACTCAGACGTGCTGCTGCGGCGCTCTGATCGCTTCCTCTGTCTTTTATTATGAAATGATGCTGAATTTATGTGGAAATTATTACTGTGGAAAAGCTTCAGATATCTGTTAGGGTTATCTGAGACAGATGATGACTGGAGTGCAGTTTGAAGTAGAAACGAGGCGATAATCTGTGAAACACTGCTGACGCTCCGAAATGACGCATGCGCAGAGATGGCAAGGCGGACCAATTTTTAGGGGGGACTGTTCGGTCGGCGACACCGGAACCTTCTATGACCTCAAAACACGCCGCTGCAGACTGAACTCGGAACTTGAACGTGGAGGGACAGAAATGTCTCACCGCACACATTCAAACAAATGCAGACCTGCACGCTGACATTCCACACACACCTGCATGCACACTACATGTGCACACTCACAGCAGGAATGCTTCAGAACTGTGACGGCCACAATGAACATTTCTGAAGCACGTCGTCTGAACGCAAAGTGACGCTATAGAAATATAGACGCGTGACTTTGATTATCACTACTAATCTGTAAAATGTTTTTTTAACGTTTAGTTGATAAAACATCAGACAATACTTAATCAGACTTTCTTTAAACACAAGACAAGTCCAAAACCTAAAGACATCCAGCTGGGTTTTGACAACCCGCTAAGTTATTTATTTACCGTATCAGCATGTCGAAGGACGAGCACCAGCCCACCCCCATTTTTGAAGAAAGTTAGTTAAATGCCCACCTGAAATAACAAAAGAAAAAATAAGTAAATAAAGAAAAACATTCCCAACGTAAAATAAACAACTTCAACCGTTAGGGATGGGTATTGATAAGATTTTATCGATATCAATGCCATTATCTATTCTGCTTATCGATCCAATTCCTTATCGATTCCCTTATCAATACCTCCTGTGAATTTTCTGTGTACGAAAAGTAGGCTTTAGAGGTTTTCTATGTCAATAACATTTTATTGAGTCTTAAAGTAAATAAATATGAAATTGGTCACTGGATCTGCTGTTTTTCTCAAAACCATCGTGTGCTCTTTCTGTGGTTATCACAAGAGCTGGACATCAGCCATTTTCCGGCAGATTTCACTTTTAACAAGAGATTTTGTCATGGAAAGCCACGCAGAGGCTTTGTGCGTAAAGACCGATTCGCTTTGGAAGCGAGACAAAGGAACACCTCCATTTTGGCGTGTCAGAGGACAGGTTTGGACACGCCTATCTCGGCTTTCAATGCTTACCAGTCCAGTAAGTATCAGAGAAATTGTGGAGAGCTGGACACGTCCAAACTTGTCCTTTGACACGCCAAAACGGAGGTGTTCCTTTGTCTCGCTTCCAAAGCGAATCGGTCTTTACGCACGAAGCCTCCGCGCGGCTTTCCATGACAAAATCTCTTGTTAAAAGTGAAATCTGCCGGAAAATGGCTGATGTCCAGCTCTTGTGATAACCACAGAAAGAGCACACGATGGTCTCGTATCCACAGAGCCATCTGTTTAGAAATGGTCCGGTGGCTTGTGCCGCATCGTTGCAGCTCGGAGCGCGGTGCACCGAGCATCCTTAAAGGGGTCCTTAAAGCTGTAGTAACAGACCTTATTCTCTGTGAAGCCCGTAAAATTTTCACCGAAAGCCAGATAAATTTTTCGAATGGTTTCCAGGTGCCAGTCTCTAACAGCTTCTGAAAAAATTCTGATGGAAAAAAAGTCCTTTTCATTCCGCCATTTCCAGACAATGAAAATCCGACGAGGGGGCGGGACCACTCCTTCCCAAGGCGTGCTCACAGGCGAATGACATCAGCGACAGGCGTGGAAAAACTCACGCATGCGCACGAGGGTTCAAGCATGTCTGACGTAAAAACATATGAATGAAATCCATATAGTTTTTGAAAAAAATAAAAAGGAACGCTACTTTATTGACAGACCTCGTATAGCTTTAAAATGTGCTTTAACAACATTATGGCTATCTGCATATGAAGCGCGTGTGATTCAGGCGCACTAACTGACGCGATGTCTACTGCTACGAGCACTATACAGCTGATAAATTTAGAGAAAATGATCATCTCTCTTTTAGAAATGTAGCATCTGCCCCGTGGGAAACATGACTAACTTGCTTAGGGCCCTGTCCCACTGGCGTTTAGGAGGATTTGCGTATGGATTGCGCACAAAATTGCCCCATATTCGCCAAACATCCGCAATATCCGTGTAACATGCCTGTATGAGTCGGCCGTCATCCGAACACGCCTGTGATCATCCGCAGAGGCGCACATGTCCGCAGCCAGGATTTTTGAGCTGTTCAAAAATCTGGATGCGGATAGCATCCGCCTTACATACTCCATACATACTCAATTCATACACAATACATACTCTATGCACTGTATATCTGCTGTTAACCACTGATATCCGCAACTGACGGAGATTTGCGGCTTGGCAGCGGACTGGGACAGTGTGTAAAACAGATATATATCGTGCCCATCATGTCCACATCAATCAATTCAATCAATCAATTTTTTTTTTATATAGCGCCAAATCACAACAAACAGTTGCCCCAAGGCGCTTTATATTGTAAGGCAAGGCCATACAATAATGATGTAAAACCCCAACGGTCAAAACGACCCCCTGTGAGCAAGCACTTGGCTACAGTGGGAAGGAAAAACTCCCTTTTAACAGGAAGAAACCTCCAGCAGAACCAGGCTCAGGGAGGGGCAGTCTTCTGCTGGGACTGGTTGGGGCTGAGGGAGAGAACCAGGAAAAAGACATGCTGTGGAGGGGAGCAGAGATCGATCACTAATGATTAAATGCAGAGTGGTGCATACAGAGCAAAAAGAGAAAGAAACAGTGCATCATGGGAACCCCCCAGCAGTCTACGTCTATAGCAGCATAACTAAGGGATGGTTCAGGGTCACCTGATCCAGCCCTAACTATAAGCTTTAGCAAAAAGGAAAGTTTTAAGCCTAATCTTAAAAGTAGAGAGGGTGTCTGTCTCCCTGATCTGAATTGGGAGCTGGTTCCACAGGAGAGGAGCCTGAAAGCTGAAGGCTCTGCCTCCCATTCTACTCTTACAAACCCTAGGAACTACAAGTAAGCCTGCAGTCTGAGAGCGAAGCGCTCTATTGGGGTGATATGGTACTACGAGGTCCCTAAGATAAGATGGGACCTGATTATTCAAAACCTTATAAGTAAGAAGAAGAATTTTAAATTCTATTCTAGAATTAACAGGAAGCCAATGAAGAGAGGCCAATATGGGTGAGATATGCTCTCTCCTTCTAGTCCCCGTCAGCACTCTAGCTGCAGCATTTTGAATTAACTGAAGGCTTTTTAGGGAACTTTTAGGACAACCTGATAATAATGAATTACAATAGTCCAGCCTAGAGGAAATAAATGCATGAATTAGTTTTTCAGCATCACTCTGAGACAAGACCTTTCTGATTTTAGAGATATTGCGTAAATGCAAAAAAGCAGTCCTACATATTTGTTTAATATGCGCTTTGAATGACATATCCTGATCAAAAATGACTCCAAGATTTCTCACAGTATTACTAGAGGTCAGGGTAATGCCATCCAGAGTAAGGATCTGGTTAGACACCATGTTTCTAAGATTTGTGGGGCCAAGAACAATAACTTCAGTTTTATCTGAGTTTAAAAGCAGGAAATTAGAGGTCATCCATGTCTTTATGTCTGTAAGACAATCCTGCAGTTTAGCTAATTGGTGTGTGTCCTCTGGCTTCATGGATAGATAAAGCTGGGTATCATCTGCGTAACAATGAAAATTTAAGCAATACCGTCTAATAATACTGCCTAAGGGAAGCATATATAAAGTGAATAAAATTGGTCCTAGCACAGAACCTTGTGGAACTCCATAATTAACTTTAGTCTGTGAAGAAGATTCCCCATTTACATGAACAAATTGTAATCTATTAGACAAATATGATTCAAACCACCGCAGAGCAGTGCCTTTAATACCTATGGCATGCTCTAATCTCTGTAATAAAATTTTATGGTCAACAGTATCAAAAGCAGCACTGAGGTCTAACAGAACAAGCACAGAGATGAGTCCACTGTCCGAGGCCATAAGAAGATCATTTGTAACCTTCACTAATGCTGTTTCTGTACTATGATGAATTCTAAAACCTGACTGAAACTCTTCAAATAGACCATTCCTCTGCAGATGATCAGTTAGCTGTTTTACAACTACCCTTTCAAGAATTTTTGAGAGAAAAGGAAGGTTGGAGATTGGCCTATAATTAGCTAAGATAGCTGGGTCAAGTGATGGCTTTTTAAGTAATGGTTTAATTACTGCCACCTTAAAAGCCTGTGGTACATAGCCAACTAACAAAGATAGATTGATCATATTTAAGATCGAAGCATTAAATAATGGTAGGGCTTCCTTGAGCAGCCTGGTAGGAATGGGGTCTAATAAACATGTTGATGGTTTGGATGAAGTAACTAATGAAAATAACTCAGACAGAACAATCGGAGAGAAAGAGTCTAACCAAATACCGGCATCACTGAAAGCAGCCAAAGATAATGATACGTCTTTGGGATGGTTATGAGTAATTTTTTCTCTAATAGTTAAAATTTTGTTAGCAAAGAAAGTCATGAACTCATTACTAGTTAAAGATAATGGAATACTCAGCTCAATAGAGCTCTGACTCTTTGTCAGCCTGGCTACAGTGCTGAAAAGAAACCTGGGGTTGTTCTTATTTTCTTCAATTAGTGATGAGTAGGAAGATGTCCTAGCTTTACGGAGGGCTTTTTTATAGAGCAACAGACTCTTTTTCCAGGCTAAGTGAAGATCTTCTAAATTAGTGAGACGCCATTTCCTCTCCAACTTACGGGTTATCTGCTTTAAGCTACGAGTTTGAGAGTTATACCATGGAGTCAGACACTTCTGATTTAAAGCTCTCTTTTTCAGAGGAGCTACAGCATCCAAAGTTGTCTTCAATGAGGATGTAAAACTATTGACGAGATACTCTATCTCCCTTACAGAGTTTAGGTAGCTACTCTGCACTGTGTTGTTATATGGCATTAGAGAACATAAAGAAGGAATCATATCCTTAAACCTAGTTACAGCGCTTTCTGAAAGACTTCTAGTGTAATGAAACTTATTCCCTACTGCTGGGTAGTCCATCAGAGTAAATGTAAATGTTATTAAAAAATGATCAGATCAGACAGAAGGGAGTTTTCAGGGAATACTGTTAAGTCTTCTATTTCCATACCATAAGTCAGAACAAGATCTAAGATATGATTAAAGTGGTGGGTGGACTCATTTACTTTTTGAGCAAAGCCAATAGAGTCTAATAATAGATTAAATGCAGTGTTGAGGCTGTCATTCTCAGCATCTGTGTGGATGTTAAAATCGCCCACTATAATTATCTTATCTGAGCTAAGCACTAAGTCAGACAAAAGGTCTGAAAATTCACAGAGAAACTCACAGTAACGACCAGGTGGACGATAGATAATAACAAATAAAACTGGTTTTTGGGACTTCCAATTTGGATGGACAAGACTAAGAGACAAGCTTTCAAATGAATTAAAGCTCTGTCTGGGTTTTTGATTAATTAATAAGCTGGAATGGAAGATTGCTGCTAATCCACCGCCCCGGCCCGTGCTACGAGCATTCTGACAGTTAGTGTGACTCGGGGGTGTTGACTCATTTAAACTAACATATTCATCCTGCTGTAACCAGGTTTCTGTAAGGCAGAATAAATCAATATGTTGATCAATTATTATATCATTTACCAACAGGGACTTAGAAGAGAGAGACCTAATGTTTAATAGACCACATTTAACTGTTTTAGTCTGTGGTGCAGTAGAAGGTGCTATATTATTTTTTCTTTTTGAATTTTTATGCTTAAATAGATTTTTGCTGGTTATTGGTAGTCTGGGAGCAGGCACCGTCTCTACGGGGATGGGGTAATGAGGGGATGGCAGGGGGAGAGAAGCTGCAGAGAGGTGTGTAAGACTACAACTCTGCTTCCTGGTCCCAACCCTGGATAGTCACGGTTTGGAGGATTTAAGAAAATTAGCCAGATTTCTAGAAATGAGAGCTGCTCCATCCAAAGTGGGATGGATGCCGTCTCTCCTAACAAGACCAGGTTTTCCCCAGAAGCTTTGCCAATTATCTATGAAGCCCACCTCATTTTTTGGACACCACTCAGACAGCCAGCAATTCAAGGAGAACATGCGGCTAAACATGTCACTCCCGGTCTGATTGGGGAGGGGCCCAGAGAAAACTACAGAGTCCGACATTGTTTTTGCAAAGTTACACACCGATTTAATGTTAATTTTAGTGACCTCCGATTGGCGTAACCGGGTGTCATTACTGCCGACGTGAATTACAATCTTACCAAATTTACGCTTAGCCTTAACCAGCAGTTTCAAATTTCCTTCAATGTCGCCTGCTCTGGCCCCCGGAAGACAACTGACTATGGTTGCTGGTGTCGCTAACTTCACATTTCTCAAAACAGAGTCGCCAATAACCAGAGTTTGATCCTCGGCGGGTGTGTCGTCGAGTGGGGAAAAACGGTTAGAAATGTGAACGGGTTGGCGGTGTACACGGGGCTTCTGTTTAGGGCTACGCTTCCTCCTCACAGTCACCCAGTCAGCCTGCTTTCCCGGCTGCTCGGGATCTGCCAGGGGGGAACTAACGGCGGCTAAGCTACCTTGGTCCGCACCGACTACAGGGGCCTGGCTAGCTGTAGAATTTTCCACGGTGCGGAGCCGAGTCTCCAATTCGCCCAGCCTGGCCTCCAAAGCTACGAATAAGCTACACTTATTACAAGTACCATTACTGCTAAAGGAGGCCGAGGAATAACTAAACATTTCACACCCAGAGCAGAAAAGTGCGGGAGAGACAGGAGAAGCCGCCATGCTAAATCGGCTAAGAGCTAGTAGCTACGCTAAGCTAGCGGATTCCTAAAAACACGCAAAGTGAATAATGTGTAAATAATTTAGAGGTGATTCAGCAGAATGAGTGCTTTAGTTAAGGCACGTAAAGATTACACTGGGAAACAAATCGTAATCTAGATAACTAGATCAATCTAACTGCGCAGATTAAACAGCTAACAGATACAGAAAAACACAGCTGTGCTCCGGAACAGGAAGTGATACAATACCGCAGTGAGAGCCAACCACCAGTAGAGGCAAGCAAGCTCTACTGGTGGTTGAGCTTCATCACAAACTAAAATATGCTGTAGCGACTGCATACAGATTGGCCACAAATAAAGCATTTTTATTACATCTGCTTTGCAGCCGATTTGCGGACAATCTGTGAATGCATAACAAACACGTCACGTAAACCCAAAGTACTATATGTGGCAGAAAGTGACATACCTGCCAGTCAGTGCCGGTCCGGCTGTGTAGATCCACAAAGACGTAATAGCTGCTGCAATCGAGGACTTTTATTTAACACCAACAAAGAGTTGCTGTTTAGCCACAACTCATTCAAAAAAAAAAAACACCGTCTCACACCCCGAGCAGCTTCCCCCCTCCCGCTCCCCAAACTCATGAAGAGTTAACCCTCGCATGACAAAATGAACATTAACTCTGTGATCAACTTGTTCAAGTCCATCAAATGCTCCAGAGGCTGTACTGCTGGTGTGATGCCGACGGCCTGAGTGCGCTTATTTTATTTCCGCAATGCAGATGCCGTGCACATGCAACACGTACGCGATGCATTCATAATACACCGTAATAGTGCCGTGATAATCTCAACGTGTCGGATCAGTTTCCTCACTACATGCGTTATATAACTGTGATTGTTCATCATATATTCACTATATATTATTAATATATCTGTAATTCATACTGGGATATTTGTCATCTTGGGCCATTTTTTGTTGCGGACGATAACGAACGCCCGCAATTTGTATACTCAATTCATGCACAATTAATCCTCTCCTCAGTGGGACAGGGCCCTTAGGGAGAAACGTGGCTGGAATAAGGTCCGGAACTCCAAATCCTCAATACTTGGCCCAGATTCACCAACAAAGTGCTTGGAATAGATGTATTTGTCCTTCTTGACATGTTTGTGGGAGAAATTTGGTCAACCACAAGCACAACTCGAGTCCACCATTTGTACTTGTATTTGTAAAATGAGGTGGGCTTCATAGATAATTGGCAAAGCTTCTGGGGAAAACCTGGTCTTGTTAGGAGAGACGGCATCCATCCCACTTTGGATGGAGCAGCTCTCATTTCTAGAAATCTGGCCAATTTTATTAAACCCTCCAAACTGTGACTATCCAGGGTTGGGACCAGGAAGCAGAGTTGTAGTCTTACACACCTCTCTGCAGCTTCTCTCCCCCTGCCATCCCCCCCCCCAATACCCCATCCCAGTAGAGACGGTGCCTGCTCCCAGACCACCAACAACCAGTAAAAATCTATTTAAGCATTAAAATTCAAAAAGAAAAAATAATATAGCACCTTCAACTGCACCACAGACTAAAACAGTTAAATGTGGTCTATTAAACATTAGGTCTCTCTCTTCTAAGTCCCTGTTGGTAAATGATATAATAATTGATCAACATATTGATTTATTCTGCCTTACAGAAACCTGGTTACAGCAGGATGAATATGTTAGTTTAAATGAGTCAACACCCCCGAGTCACACTAACTGCCAGAACGCTCGTAGCACAGGTCGAGGAGGAGGATTAGCAGCAATCTTCCACTCCAGCTTATTAATTAATCAAAAACCCAGACAGAGCTTTAATTCATTTGAAAGCTTGACTCTTAGTCTTGTCCATCCAAATTGGAAGTCCCAAAAACCAGTTTTATTTGTTGTTATCTATCGTCCACCTGGTCGTTACTGTGAGTTTCTCTGTGAATTTTCAGACCTTTTGTCTGACTTAGTGCTTAGCTCAGATAAGATAATTATAGTGGGCGATTTTAACATCAATCAATCAATCAATCAACTTTTTTCTTGTATAGCGCCAAATCACAACAAACAGTTGCCCCAAGGCGCTCCACATTGCAAGGCAAGGCCATACAATAATTATGAAACACAGTCTACGTCTAAAGCAACATAACCAAGGGATGGTCCAGGGTCACCCGATCCAGCCCTAACTATAAGCCTTAGCGAAAAGGAAGTTTTAAGCCTAATCTTAAAAGTAGAGAGGGTATCTGTCTCCCTGATCTGAATTGGGAGCTGGTTCCACAGGAGAGGAGCCTGAAAGCTGAAGGCTCTGCCTCCCATTCTACTCTTACAAACCCTAGGAACTACAAGTAAGCCCGCAGTCTGAGAGCGAAGCGCTCTAATGGGGTAATATGGTACTACGAGGTCCCTAAGATAAGATGGGACCTGATTATTCAAAACCTTATAAGTAAGAAGAACATCCACACAGATGCTGAGAATGACAGCCTCAACACTGCATTTAATCTATTATTAGACTCTATTGGCTTTGCTCAAAATGTAAATGAGTCCACCAACCACTTTAACCATACCTTAGATCTTGTTCTGACTTATGGTATGGAAATTGAAGACTTAACAGTACTCCCTGAAAACCCCCTTCTGTCTGATCATTTCTTAATAACATTTACATTTACTCTGATGGACTACCCAGCAGTGGGGAATAAGTTTCATTACAGTAGAAGTCTTTCAGAAAGCGCTGTAACTAGGTTTAAGGATATGATTCCTTCTTTATGTTCTCCAATGCCATATACCAACACAGTGCAGAGTAGTGAGATAGATTATCTCGTCAGTAGTTTTATATCCTCACTGAGGACAACTTTGGATGCTGTAGCTCCTCTGAAAAAGAGAGCCTTAAATCAGAAGTGCCTGACTCCGTGGTATAACTCACAAACTCGCAGCTTAAAGCAGATAACCCGTAAGTTGGAGAGGAAATGGCGTCTCACTAATTTAGAAGATCTTCACTTAGCCTCCGTAAAGCTAGGACATCTTACTACTCATCACTAATTGAAGAAAATAAGAACAACCCCAGGTTTCTTTTCAGCACTGTAGCCAGGCTGACAAAGAGTCAGAGCTCTATTGAGCTGAGTATTCCTTTAACTTTAACTAGTAATGACTTCATGACTTCTTTGCTAATAAAATTTTAACTATTAGAGAAAAAATTACTCATAACCATCCCAAAGACATATCGTTCTCTTTGGCTGCTTTCAGTGATGCCGGTATTTGGTTAGACTCTTTCTCTCCGATTGTTCTGTCTGAGTTATTTTCATTAGTTACTTCCTCCAAACCATCAACATGTCTATTAGACCCCATTCCTACCAGGCTGCTCAAGGAAGCCCTACCATTAATTAATGCTTCGATCTTAAATATTATCAATCTGTCTTTATTAGTTGGCTATGTACCACAGGCTTTTAAGGTGGCAGTAATTAAACCATTACTTAAAAAGCCATCACTTGACCCAGCTATCTTGGCTAATTATAGGCCAATCTCCAACCTTCCTTTTCTCTCAAAAATTCTTGAAAGGGTAGTTGTAAAACAGCTAACTGATCATCTGCAGAGGAATGGTCTATTTGAAGAGTTTCAGTCAGGGTTTAGAATTCATCATAGTATAGAAACAGCATTAGTGAAGGTTACAAATGATCTTCTTATGGCGTCAGACAGTGGACTCATCTCTGTGCTTGTTCTGTTAGACCTCAGTGCTGCTTTTGATACTGTTGACCATAAAATTTTATTACAGAGATTACAGCATGCCATAGGTATTAATGGCACTGCGCTGCGGTGGTTTGAATCATATTTATCTAATAGATTACAATTTGTTCATGTAAATGGGGAATCTTCTTCACAGACTAAGGTTAATTATGGAGTTCCACAAGGTTCTGTGCTAGGACCAATTTTATTCACTTTATACATGCTTCCCTTAGGCAGTATTATTAGACGGCATTGCTTAAATTTTCATTGTTACGCAGATGATACCCAGCTTTATCTATCCATGAAGCCAGAGGACACACACCAATTAGCTAAACTGCAGGACTGTCTTACAGACATAAAGACATGGATGACCTCTAATTTCCTGCTTTTAAACTCATAAAACTGAAGTTATTGTACTTGGCCCCACAAATCTTAGAAACATGGTGTCTAACCAGATCCTTACTCTGGATGGCGTTACCCTGACCTCTAGTAATACTGTGAGAAATCTTGGAGTAATTTTTGATCAGGATATGTCATTCAATGTGCATATTAAACAAATATGTAGGACTGCTTTTTTTGCATTTGCGCAATATCTCTGAAATTAGAAAGGTCTTGTCTCAGAGTGATGCTGAAAAACTAATTCATGCATTTATTTCCTCTAGGCTGGACTATTGTAATTCATTATTATCAGGTTGTCCTAAAAGTTCCCTGAAAAGCCTTCAGTTAATTCAAAATGCTGCAGCTAGAGTACTGACAGGGACTAGAAGGAGAGAGCATATCTCACCCATACTGGCCTCTCTTCATTGGCTTCCTGTTAATTCTAGAATAGAATTTAAAATTCTTCTTCTTACTTATAAGGTTTTGAATAATCAGGTCCCATCTTATCTTAGGGACCTCATAGTACCATATCACCCCAATAGAGCGCTTCGCTCTCAGACTGCAGGCTTACTTGTAGTTCCTAGGGTTTGAGTAGAATGGGAGGCAGAGCCTTCAGCTTTCAGGCTCCTCTCCTCTGGAACCAGCTCCCAATTCGGATCAGGGAGACAGACACCCTCTCTACTTTTAAGATTAGGCTTAAAACTTTCCTTTTTGCTAAAGCTTATAGTTAGGGCTGGATCAGGTGACCCTGAACCATCCCTTAGTTATGCTGCTATAGACGTAGACTGCTGGGGGGTTCCCATGATGCACTGAGTGTTTCTTCTCTTTTTGCTCTGTATGCACCACTCTGCATTTAATCATTAGTGATCGATCTCTGCTCCCCTCCACAGCATGTCTTTTTCCTGGTTCTCTCCCTCAGCCCCAACTAGTCCCAGCAGAACACTGCCCCTCCCTGAGCCTGGTTCTGCTGGAGGTTTCTTCCTGTTAAAAGGGAGTTTTTCCTTCCCGCTGTCGCCAAGTGCTTGCTCACAGGGGGTCGTTTTGACCGTTGGGGTTTTTCCGTAATTATTGTATGGCTTTGCCTTACAATATAAAGTGCCTTGGGGCAATGGTTTGTTGTGATTTGGCGCTATATAAATAAAATTGATTTGATTTGATTTACTTCTCAGTGGTTTCAAGGATGAGATAAGGTTTACTCCTTCCATGTAATCCTTTGCAGGTATCTTGAATCGCTCCGAGTCCGACACAGGTCACAGCTACGGTGCTTTGTTGCCACCATTTTTGGTTTGAAGGGCTACTCCGTGGAAAATAAAATGAAAAAGCCAACTTGGTCCTTTTAGACGGAGGGAAAAGTTCAGTGCAGGCTTCGCCTCCTTCAGCCATGATGCAGAGCTAGCTAACGTTAGCTGCCTGCTTGTAAACAAAGACAGAGGTGCACCAGCGGCTGCCTCCACTCTGCCTATCAAGAATTCTCATAACCCGCTCATACCGTAGTGACGGTATAACGGAACGTTTTAGTGGTTTTGATACCGTGGCTTTTTCATATCGCAGTATACTGTGAAACTGGTTTTCAGCCCATGTCTACTTGTGATTGACATTTTTAAATGGCTTTGAGAGGAGTTAAGAAGCAGACTTGCCACTTCTGAAAAGCAGCGAAACAATGAACCAACGAAGCAGTGGGTCGGAGCACTGCTTTGTTGGTTAAAGCTTCAAAGCAGAGCCACTGCAGAAGCGGTTAATTACAGACCCACTGCAGGGTCTGCAATCAACATCAAGAAATGATCATTTTCCCGACAAACACCCTCAAAATCAATGGCCACTCTGAAGAACCAATAAGGGAATCGTTAAGCAAAAAGGCTTTTGATGTTGGTGGACCGAATCATTTCTTAATGATTCTTGAAAAGAACCTGTTCTCGATACCCATCCCTATCAACGGTACATTGTTAGCAACTGATCGCATGGCTTTGTCCAAATTGGACAAGTGCTAATTTATGGCCCGGTCACACGGCATACGACGATTCCTGAATGAAGGGAAAAAGTAAAAAAAGTCACAAATCGCTGCGAAAAAGTGGACGAACGAGCTTTATCACCAAATAGCCTGCGAATCAAGAGCGCAGAAGGGACAAAAGAGGAACAAAACGAAACCGAAGCTAACGCTGATCTCAACACTTTAAATGAAACGCACCTGAAACCACTGGTGGAGCAGTGTGTGTCTGCATCTCTGTGTTCCAGGACTCGGCGCTGGGACGGAGCTCAGCTGCAAACAGAAGCGTGTGATCCGACCCATTGTAGAGATTTGTGCGCATGTCAGTGGATCCACCTGCTCTGGTTCCTCATCCAGAACAAAAGAGGGATCATCTCCTTCATCGTCAGAATCTTCACTGTCTGGTTGAGACTCTTGATGACACGCTGGGCGCTCCGTCTTGCTCCAATAAAAAAAAAAAACCTGAAGCGCTTGTTCAACATTCATAAGACGCCTCATTTTTACAAAAAAAAAAAAAAAAACACCACCACAGTAACCACACACACTAAATACACCACCAAAAATACAACCCCTGGCAAAAATTATGGAATCACCGGCCTCGGAGGATGTTCATTCAGTTGTTTAATTTTGTAGAAAAAAAGCAGATCACAGACATGACACAAAACTAAAGTCATTTCAAATGGCAACTTTCTGGCTTTAAGAAAAACTATAAGAAATCAAGAAAAAAAAGATTGTGGCAGTCAGTAACGGTTACTTTTTTAGACCAAGCAGGGGAAAAAAATATGGAATCACCCTGTAAATTTTCATCCCCAAAACTAACACCTGCATCATATCAGATCTGCTCATTAGTCTGCATCTAAAAAGGAGTGATCACACCTTGGAGAGCTGTTGCACCAAGTGGACTGACATGAATCATGGCTCCAACACGAGAGATGTCAATTAAAACAAAGGAGAGGATTATCAAACTCTTAAAAGAGAGTAAATCATCACGCAATGTTGCAAAAGATGTTGGTTGTTCACAGTCAGCTGTGTCTAAACTCTGGACCAAATACAAACAACATGTTAAAGGCAAACATACTGGTAGACCAAGGAAGACATCAAAGCGTCAAGACAGAAAACTTAAAGCAATATGTCTCAAAATCGAAAAATGTACAACAAAGAAATGAGGAACGAATGTGACCGAACTGTAAGAAACCGCCTAAAGGAAATGGGATTTACATACAGAAAAGCTAAACGAAAGGCATCATTAACACCTAAACAGAAAAAAACAAGGTTACAATGGGCTAAGGAAAAGCAACTGTGGATGACTGGATGAAAGTCATATTCAGTGATGAATCTCGAATCTGCATTGGGCAAGGTGATGATGCTGGAACTTTTGTTTGGTGCCTTTCGAATGAGATTTATAAAGATGACTGCCTGAAGAGAACATGTAAATTTCCACAGTCATTGATGATATGGGGCTGCATGTCAGGTAAAGGCACTGGGGAGATGGCTGTCATTACATCATCAATAAATGCACAAGTTTATGTTGATATTTTGGACAATTGAAAGGATGTTTGGGGATGATGAAATCATTTTTCAAGATGATAATGCATCTTGCCATAGAGCAAAAACTGCAAAAACATTCCTTGCAAAAAGACACACAGGGTCAATGTCATGGCATAGGGTCAATGTCAATGAGCAGATCTGATTTGATGCAGGTGTTAATTTGGGGGATGAAAATTTACAGGGTGATTCCATAATTTTTTCCTCAGAATTGAGTGATTCCATATTTTTTTACTCTGCTTGGTCTAAAAAAGTAACCGTTACTGACTGCCACAATTATTTTTCCTGATTTCTTATAGTGTTTCTTAAAGCCAGAAAGTTGCCATTTGAAATGACTTTAGTTTTGTGTCATGTCTGTGATCTGCTTTTTTTCTACAAAATTAAACAACTGAATGAACATCCTCTGAGGCCTCCATAATTTTTGCCAGGGGTTGTAATACACACTGCAAACACGCTAAATATTTCTCACATCTCTCAAATACCAAACTCTAATCGCTGTCTGTACACCCGAAATGAGCACGTACGAGACAGAGAGAACGAGAGAGAGAGAGAGAGAGAGAGAGCGCTGTCTCTCTCTTTGTCTTTTTTTTTCAAAACCCTGCTGTTTCTTATCACCTCACACACACACAGGCACTCTGTAGGTGGCTCAGACTCATGCACGTGCTTTACCTTCTCTCCAGCTGATCACAGTGGTTTAAACAAGGCTGATCACAAAGCCCTCCTGCTGCGAACAAATACGCAGTGATCAAGGATCACTTCCTCAAACTTTGAACTGTCAGACGCTGGCAGGGCCAGCAGGCATTTCTCTCTGCACGGACTGGAGGATAGCAAGTCCTTCAGAGCTCATGCACAGAATGCCGCAGCTCCAGATGGACGTTTTGTGCAGCAACTGTCTCCTCATGTGCGCGCAGTACTGGCCAACACCACGATCACAGACTGCCGTGCGCTGGCGGAGAGGCTGACAAATTCTTCCTGGCTGGCCAGCACCACGACATGACCAGCAGCACTCGCCACGTCATATGCAGCGGCAGAAGCCCCACACCAACACCATCGCGGAGGAGCTGCATGTTCTCCACAAAAGCGCTCACAACACAGCTTCTGTACTGTTCTGTACTCTGTGTGATTATGGGCATGATTTTCGCAAAGATAACAAATCTAAAAATTGCAACATTTGTCAGGATTTACTGCTCTGAGATACTAGCCTTAGGTCACTGATTGTCAAAATCCAGCCCCTCATCCGTGTCACGACACCTGGGTAACAGATCAAGTAGGGGATTGCCTGTTAGGGCAAAATACATTCCCCGTGGGCAAAATACATTCCCCGTGGTCACTATGGTAGCAATGAAAACCCAATACGAGACAACTAATGGGGTTCTGATGAACAAAGTAGTCCTCAACAGCAGATCAGGTGAAGGAGGTGATGGTCTGTAATCTTACAGTTGTGAAAGCAGATGAAGGCTGCAGCAAATCCTTAGATCCCGATCATCCAGGTTTTCCCAGCCATCGGACCAGACTAAGGATCTGTCAAGGACCTTGTGTTTGTCGGCATGCAACAACACACCCACTTTACAAACCCATGCAGAGGTGTCTCTAGACCAACTCAACCAAGAGACAGTCTTCTTCGCCACTGAGGGATTGCCATGACAAAGTCACTGTTAACGTCCAAATCTCAGGCTTAACTCTTGATCCATGACAATCACAGACTCAACTATGATTCCTCACTCAGCTTCTCAAGTGCAGCAATCAGGGAATCCATTGATCCCGCAAAGATCACAGTGTCATCTGCAAAGTCAAGGCCCGTAAACCTTTTTTTTCTCACCAACAAAACCTTGTCGTAACCTTCTACAATGCTATGAAACACCCAATCCACACAAGCACTGAACAGTGGCGGACCCAGAACACATCCCTGAGGAACACCAGTTTTCAAAAAGTCAGAGACTGTGTCCCCACTTCCACAGAGCACTCGCAGTACCTGTGCATAAAGTGCATCCGGTGTCCAAGATCTTGCTGGGGATCCAAAGGCTTCAGAGAGCAGATCAGAACAACTGACTGTGAAAATCAATACAAACCACAAAGAAATGCTACAGGAAGTCCCAGAATAAAAGTCTGTCACAGTACAAATCCACTGTGGACAGACCAAATCGGATAGTTAAAACAGCTGCACAATGTAAACCATATGACATTATTTATTCATAAATGTATTTTTTGAATGTGTGTAATAAATACATTATTTATTTACTTGAAGATGCAAAAAATATATTTAAGCACTGTTAAGAAAACAGATTTTAAACTGATGCAATCCAACTTAAAAATGAGTTTAAACTGACTGATTTTAAACTATTTTCCACAGAAGATAAAGTGGCTTCAAAGATACTATAATCTGGATGTGTGAACCACTAAAACCGGTTTGAAAGCGGATTCAAAGTGCCGAGTGGAGATCAGAGTTTAATGTGCGGGCTGTGTACGTGGAATGTGAAGTTTTGTCTCTGAGGACAAAGTAAAGACCAAAGTTTGGAGAAATCATCCGAATGAGGTTTAAATCAGAGGATTGGTGGTTTGAGTCTCTGATCCGGATTCCAGCTGTCATCAGGCCTCAAAACTCTCAGATCCACCAAACTAACCTGTCCGCGGTCCCGATCCCGATCCACAGCCGTTCTGGCTTCACTTCGGTCCGGACGGGTTTCAGGAGGCCCAGCGGGTCATTGTGGACGAAAATAACGGAGACACCTCCTCCTCTGGACTCCTTCTTCAGCTCCTTTTACTCCTTCTTCGGCTCCTTCATCGATGTTTTACAAGAAAAAAACATCCAGTGCCTGAAGACGAAAAAAAAAAAAGTTTCTGTATTTACATCACATCCCGTTTCCGAGGAGCAGGAGGAGGAGCAGGAGGAGGAGGAGCAGGAGGAGGAGGAGAACACCGCCGGGGACCCGCGCGCTTACGTGAAGTCACCGGAAGTGAATTATCCGCCATGTTGTCTCACCCAAAACCAAAAACATTTTTTTCTGCCACAAACAATATTGGAAGCAAGTTATTTCAGTTTCAAACTTTTTTTCTTTCATTCTTGCATGGGGTCGCCACAGAAAGTTCCTCCTTCAGACAAAGTTTCCCTCCAGTACCATACTGTTTATATTTCTTAAACATTAGTAGAAATGAAGTCCAAAACATTCAATGAGTTGAAATTGTTCATGTGTTCATTGCCTGATTTGTCTCCAGAAAAGTGGCCATGAATGTGTAGATTTAGTCATGTTATATTTAAGTTTGTGCATACTTACACACGTCATTGTTTACTGTTACATTTTTACTTTATTTGTGTCATGTTGTAAGATAAGATAAACTTTATTGATCTCACAGAGGAGAAATTCACATGTTAAGTGTCAATTTTCAAATCCACAGTGAAACAGGAAATGTTCAAATGTCAAACACTTGCTGGCATGGGTGGAGCTAGAGCGGATGCCGGGGTTTCACTGGACTCTCCTGAAATCTGATTGGACACGGATGATTGACATGTCACAGCAACACACGTCTGGTTGAAAGAGCTGCATTTTCAAATCAGTGAGTCACATTGACTGCTAGGTTCCTCCTGTCCAGTAGTTGGTGCTGTGTACCACAAAAAGGTTCTAATCCACCTTAGAAGAAAAATGTTTGCTCCAGATTTGAACTGAACACGTCTTTTGAACCATGGAAATAGAGACTGGAATGGACGTCACGTGACTAGCGGCGTGCCGGACGGCGGCCATTACTAAGGGTGGAGAGAGACCTTGAGCCAGTTAAGACACCAGTTAAACAGAAGCGAAATGAGGGGAAAAAATGCAGCCAGTGCATCACCATCAACTGCACCAACTACAAAAACAGAGCCTTAATGTAATTATGTAAAATAAATGTCTATTTTAAAGTCGTTATGTCACAATTTAATATCAATATACTGAGACTATAACTCCACGCCATAAGTTCTTTTCATTAAGCTGCATTCACATGCATACAGATATGGAAACAAAAATGTTTAAATATATTTATGTCTATATATATACTTGCAGTGTTGTTTAATATGATATGTACATGGTGGTCACAGGCGGCATTTAAATTTTAACAGTGTGGTTGGAGGGGATGGAGGAGGTACTTTTTACCCTGACTGAGGGTCAAAAGTCAAAAATTCTGAATGGTTTTATATCTACTTGTAATAAAATGTTAGTAAAAATCATATATATGTTGTTGTCATTAAAGACTAGCAGCAATATTACAGTGGAAAAAGCAGCAAGGTAAATGAGCACAATGGCAAAGCATACTTCAGATTTATATTTTAATACATAAGGATTTTTTATCCAGGCATGCATGGGTTCATTAGAGCTTTTAATCAGCTTGAGTACAACTTACAAGGCTTCATTTATAAAAATCCATTGAGAATTATGATGACAGGATAAAAAAACATCACAGTAAATGAACAGAATGGCATATTTTCCCCAAATTTCCACAGTTTACATAAAACATTTTTTTTCTACCCAGACATGTATGGGTTCATTAGAAAGAGCAATTAAAGGGCTTTAAAACAAGCCTACTTTTATTCAAATCTGTTAACAAATAGCGACAACAGAGAGAGAAAAGCAGCACAGTTTGTCATAATTTCCCCAATTTTCTGCATTTTACATAAAACTTTTTTTTTCACCCACACATGCATAGGTTCATTGGAAAGAGCTTTCAAATGGCTTTAAAACAAGCCTAGATTTATTAAAATCCGTTATGAAATAGCGACGCTAGTGCAAAAAAAAAGCAGTCAGTTTATTATTGATGGTCTGCACATCTCCACCCTTAGTAATGGGGCCTTCCTGTCCTGAGCGACGCTAATAGATTGAGGTGTGCACGTCTATTCCAGTCTATATTTACATGGTTTGAACTATGGACTTCTAATCACACCAAACTTATATTGGTGAGTAAACGACTATTTTATGCCAGAAATGAGGTCCAGGTTGTTAAAAGCAGCATTTCTCCTTTAATTCGGTGGCTTATTGTTGTTGGCTTATTAGTGCAGCAGATAACTGAAACAATCCTTCAAATGGTGACAGAAGCATCACATTCTGCACAAATACAGCTGGAGCAAAAATAATGGAGCAACTTTAACTTTTGACCCCTGTTCAAACTGAAACTGACCTTTGTCACCATTCTTGCTGCTTTTACCTCATAACTCCATAACATTCAGTCACAAACTATACCTTTTTGGAATCTTTATGATCAGGCAAATAATGTGGTGTAGTTTTCAATATGATTGGAGCATCTTTTAATTTAGACCGGGGTGGGCAACTTGTTCCACAAAGGACCAAGAGGGTGCAGGTTTTCTTTGCAGCCACTGATTCCATCAGGTGATTTCACTGATTAACTGATTCCATCTGCTCAAAGTGATATTAATCAGTGAAATCACCTGGTGGAGTCAGTGGCTGCAAAGAAAGCCTGCACCCTCTTGGTCCTTTCTGGAACAAGTTGCCCACCCCTGATTTTGACCCCTGTGTAATTCTTCAATTGACCCTTACCTGGCTGCCTACTGAAAATTCAAGTCGCCAATCTTTTTTTTTTTTTTTTTAAGAGTTCATGTCTATGGATTATTTGTGCTGAATTTGATGCTTGTATCACCATTTGCAGGATATATGTCCATATATATTGTTCGTTTCCATCCCCTGAGTTGTCTAAAGAAACTGGCAATAAAACTGATTATTATTTACAGGTTTTATCAACTTTTAGAGATTTGCTTTCAGTTTGAGGTTGAGGAAGATAATTTTGTATTTCTTGTATTCATAAAATGGCATAAACAAATTAAAATGTGTGAAATTTCAAGTGTTCCAATACTTTTGGAGGACACAGTATCCTAACCTTATGATGAGTGTAAAATGAGTGTGGTATTATTACTGTTTTGTTTAAGAATTTTTAATTTTCACTGTTGCTGCACTTTGTGTCAAATCATAGTCATATCATATCAATATGAAAATTCAGTAAGGTATATCTTGTTGTGTGGGCCACTGAAGAGGAGGTACTGCTGGCCCACCACCACAAGATGGCGCCCTGCTTGAAGTGCGGGCTTCAAGCACGAGAGTGCGTTGGAGCGACCGGGAGTGACAGCTGTCACTCATCATCCGTACCAGCTGTCACTCATCCACTACTCAACACATCACCATAAAGGCCGGACTGCAACTCCACCTCCCCGCCAAGAAATCAGCTACCAATCGAGGTAATTTTCTCTGCTGTGATTATCGTTATCTAAAAATATTGTTCTATGTGCAGCCGTGTTCCTGCGGGCTCTGTCTGAGGCTGGATTGGTGGACAGTGAGAGGGCGACGTTCTTCGCCTCTCACTCCATCCAGGAAAGAGACCAACAGGAGCTGCACGGGTGAAATTGTTTCTGGAGGTGGAGGTTCTCCCTCCCGGAGGAACTACTTAAGGGACGATTACTGGGTGTGTCTTCACACACCCACCATTAACTGTTTCTGTTTCTGCCAGCAGTACCTGGTCTGACAGCTGGAGACGGTGGCCACCTGGAACTTGGGACTTGGCGGCTCCGGTGTTCTTTAGATCCGCTGGCGGTGGAAGCCGTGTGGGATTCGGCTCTTCTCTGGACAGACGTCTTCTATCCTTGAGCTTGCCCACACGTCATCTTGTGTATGATTGACTGTACTCCTCTATTGTTTTTGTCTGTATTCCGTTGTGCAATTCATAACATTAAATTGTTACTTTTTGGCTCATTCATTGTCCGTTCATTAACACCCCCTGTTGTGGGTCCGTGTCACTACACCTTCCCAACAGGATTTCTCGGCCAGCGTCATGGATCCCAAGGGGCGTCAACCATCGCTTGAACAGCCAATGGAAGAGCGAGGTGAACAGGCATCAGCAGGAGGCATGTTAGGTGAGCGGCAGCAAATCTTAACCGCTTTCACTGCTCGGTTGGACTTAGTCACTGAGCAGAATGTTATTCTCAATCGGAGGATGGAGGCTCTCACTGCCCAGGGGGAAGCGCGTGCTCAGGGCGCTGCTGCAGCACCTTCTCCTGCTGACCGGAGGCCTGAAACAGACATTCCGCTGGTCGTTCAACGACCCCCCCCACCATCCCCTGAAGCTTACATAAGCCCTCCGGAGCCGTACGGAGGCTGCATCGAGATGTGCGCGGACTTCTTAATGCAGTGCTCGATCGTCTTTTCACAGCGTCCCGTCATGTACGAGTCAGATGCCAGCCGGGTGGCTTACGTAATAAATTTGCTTCGAGGAGAGGCACGTGCCTGGGCTACGGTGCTCTGGGAGCAGAATTCACGGCTCCTAACGACATATACTGGGTTTGTGAGAGAGTTCAGACAGGTGTTCGACCACCCTCATAGAGGCGAGACTGCTTCAAGCGTGCTGCTGTCGATAAGATGGGGTGCCGGAGCGCAGCGAAGGATGCAGTCGACTTCCGCATCGCGGCAGCACGAGCCGGCTGGAATGCTGTTGCGCTCCGCGCCGCCTTCGTAAACGGACTGTCTCTGGTCCTTAAGGAGCACCTGGTGGCGAAGGACGAGCCGCGGGATTTAGACGGGCTTAGTGACCTGGTTATACGGTTAGACAACCGATTAACAGAACACCGACGGGAGCGAGACAAAGGGCGTGGTCAGGCACAAGCCATCCCTCTTCCTCCCGGGTCCGAAAGGGAGCCGTCTTCCCCACGCTCCACAGCCAGGGTACTCCACGTGACGACAGCTCCCCCTGCTGCCGTTGTTAGGGAAACAAGCAGGACCAAAATGAGATCAGGAGGTTGGGCTCCCTCTAGTGGCCTCACCGTCACCATTGTCGGTACAGGCACTAGATGGCACCCTTCTTCCACTAATCACACATCAGACACAGCCAGTGACAATGGTTGTGTCTGGAAATCACAGGGAGGAGATTGTGTTTTATGTAACACATTCTACCTCCCAAGTGATTTTGGGTTTTCCATGGATGTTAAAACACAATCCCCGGATTGATTGGCCGTCTGGGGTTGTGACGCAGTGGAGCAAAACCTGCCACCGGGAGTGTTTAGGATCCTCGGTTCCACCCGGTGTGACAGCTAAGGAGGAGGTTAAAGTCCCCCCCAATCTGACGGCGGTGCCTAAGGAGTACCACAATCTCGCTGACGTCTTCAGCAAAGATCTGGCACTCACGCTGCCCCCGCACCGTCCGTACGATTGTGCCATTGATTTGATACCGGGCACTGAATACCCATCCAGCAGGCTGTACAACCTCTCACGTCCGGAACGCGAATCAATGGAGACCTACATCTGGGACTCATTAGCTGCCGGGCTGATCCGGAACTCCACCTCCCCGATGGGTGCAGGTTTCTTTTTTGTGGGCAAGAAAGACGGCGGACTCCGTCCATGCATTGATTACAGAGGGCTGAATGAGATCACGGTTCGCAATCGATACCCGTTGCCTCTGTTGGATTCAGTGTTCACGCCCCTGCATGGTGCCCAAATTTTCACGAAATTGGATCTTAGGAATGCGTACCACCTGGTTCGGATCCGGAAGGGAGACGAGTAGAAGACAGCATTTAACACCCCGTTAGGTCACTTTGAGTACCTGGTCATGCCGTTCGGCCTCACCAATGCGCCCGCGACGTTCCAAGCTTTGGTAAATGACGTCTTGCGGGACTTCCTGCATCGGTTTGTCTTCGTATATCTAGACGATATACTCATCTTCTCCCCGGATCCTGAGACCCATGTCCAGCATGTATGTCAGTTCCTGCAGTGGTTATTGGAGAACCGGCTGTTTGTGAAGGGCGAGAAGTGCAAGTTCCACCGTACTTCTTTGTCCTTCCTGGGGTTTATTATCTCCTCCAACTCCGTCGCCCCTGATCCGGCCAAGGTTGCGGCGGTGAGAGATTGGCCCCAACCAACAAACCGTAGGAAACTACAGCAGTTCCTCGGTTTTGCTAATTTTTACCGGCGGTTCATCAAAGGCTACAGTCAGGTAGTTAGCCTCCTGACAGCCCTGACCTCCACAAAAGTCCCCTTCACCTGGTCGGATCAGTGCGAAGCCGCGTTTAGGGAGTTGAAACGCCGGTTTTCGACTGCACCAGTTCTGGTGCAGCCCGATCCAAAATGCCAGTTTATAGTCGAAGTGGATGCCTCTGACTCAGGGATAGGAGCCATGCTATCCCAGAGCGGGGAGTCCGACAAGGTTCTCCACCCATGTGCCTACTTTTCCCGCAGGTTGACCCCGGCTGAAAGGAACTATGACGTCGGCAATCGGGAACTTCTTGCGGTGAAGGAGGCTCTGGAGGAGTGGAGACACCTGTTGGAGGGAGCTTCGGTACCATTCACGGTTTTCACGGACCATCGGAACCTGGAGTACATCCGGACTGCCAAGCGTCTGAATCCCAGGAAAGCCCGCTGGTCACTGTTCTTCGGGCGTTTTCACTTTCAGATCACATACCGCCCCGGGACGAAGAACCAACGGTCTGACGCCCTGTCCCGGGTGCACGAGGAGGAAGTCAGGACCGAGCTGTCAAACCCAACGGAAACCATCATCCCCGAGTCCACTGTCGTGGCCACCCTTACCTGGGACATGGAGAAGACCATCCGGGAGGCCCTGACACGGAACCCGGACCCGGGGACTGGACAAGAACAAGATGTACATCCCACCAGAGGCCAGGGCTGCAGTCCTTGACTTCTGTCACGGTTCTAAACTCTCCTGCCACCCAGGGGTGCGAAGAACCGTGGCAGTGGTCCGGCAGCGCTTCTGGTGGGCGTCTCTGGAAGCCGACGTCCGGGAGTACGTCCAGGCCTGCACCACCTGCGCCAGGGGCAAGGCCGACCATCACAAGGCCCAAGGCCTACTCCAGCCTCTGCCCGTGCCTCATCACCCCTGGTCTCACATCAGTCTGGACTTTGTCACGGGCCTCCCGCCGTCCCAGGGCATGACTGCCATCCTCACGATAGTGGACCGGTTCTCCAAGGTGGCCCACTTTGTGGCCCTCCCGAAGCTCCCGACGGCCCAGGAGACTGCAGACCTCCTGGTCCACCACGTCGTGCATCTGTATGGGATTCCATTGGACATTGTCTCAGATCGTGGTCCTCAGTTCTCCTCCCAGGTCTGGAGGAGTTTCTGCAGGGAACTGGGGGCCACCGTAAGTCTCTCGTCTGGGTACCACTCCCAGACGAACGGGCAGGCAGAGTGGACGAACCAAGAACTGGAGCAGGCCCTCCGCTGTGTGACCTCCGCGCACCCGACGGCCTGGAGTGACCATCTGGCCTGGATCGAGTACGCTCATAATAGCCAAGTTTCATCTGCCACCGGCCTCTCCCCGTTTGAGGTGTGTTTGGGGTACCAGCCCCCATTGTTTCCGCTAGTGGAGGGAGAGGTCGGGGTGCCCTCGGTCCAGGCCCATATGAGGAAGTGCTGTCGGGTGTGGCGTACCGCCCGCTCTGCCCTGCTCAGAGCCCGGATGAGGGCTAAGGCCCATGCAGACCGCCAAACGTTCCCCGGCCCCTGCATACCAGCCCGGGCAGGAGGTTTGGCTATCCACAAAGGACAGCCCCCTGCAGGTGGAATCCCAGAAGCTAAAGGACAGGTACATAGGACCATTTACCATACTCAAAGTTCTCAGTCCGGCCGCAGTGAAGCTGGCAGCTTCAGCTTCACTGCAGATACACCCCGTTTTTCATGTGTCAAGACTCAAGCCCTGCCATACCTCACCACTGTGTGCCCCTGGACCGGCGCCATCTCCTGCCCGGATCATCGATGGGGAGCCCGCGTGGACAGTACGCCGGCTCCTGGACGTCCATCGAAAGGGCCGGGGGTTCCAGTATCTGGTGGACTGGGAGGTTTATGGACCCGAAGAGCGCTCCTGGGTGAAGAGGAGCTTCATCCTGGACCCGGCCCTCCTGGCCGACTTCTACACCCGTCACCCGGACAAGCCTGGTCGGGCACCAGGAGGCGCCCGTTGGGGGGGGTGGGTCCTGTTGTGTGGGCCGCTGAAGAGGAGGCACTGCTGGCCCACCACCACAAGATGGCGCCCTGCTTGAAGTGCGGGCTTCAAGCACGAGAGGGCGTTGGAGCGACCGGGAGTGACAGCTGTCACTCATCATCCGTACCAGCTGTCACTCATCCACTACTCAACACATCACCATAAAGGCCGGACTGCAACTCCACCTCCCCGCCGAGAAATCAGCTACCAATCGAGGTAATTTTCTCTGCTGTGATTATCGTTGTCTAAAAATATTGTTATATGTGCAGCCATGTTCCTGCGGGCTCTGTCGGAGGCTGGATTGGTGGACAGTGAGAGGGTGACGTTCTTCGCCTCTCACTCCATCCAGGAAAGAGACCAACAGGAGCTGCACAGGTGAAATTGTTTCTGGAGGTGGAGGTTCTCCCTCCCGGAGGAACTACTTAAGGGACGATTACTGGGTGTGTCTTCACACACCCACCATTAACTGTTTCTGTTTCTGCCAGCAGTACCTGGTCTGACAGCTGGAGACGGTGGCCACCTGGGACTCGGGACTTGGCGGCTCCGGTGTTCTTTAGATCCGCTGGCGGTGGAAGCCGTGTGGGATCCGGCTCTTCTCTGGACAGACGTCTTCTATCCTCGAGCTTGCCCACACGTCATCTTGTGTATGATTGACTGTACTCCTCTGTTGTTTTTGTCTGTATTCCGTTGTGCAATTCATAACATTAAATTGTTACTTTTTGGCTCATTCATTGTCCGTTCATTAACGCCCCCTGTTGTGGGTCCGTGTCACTACACCTTCCCAACATATCTTCTATTATACATTCCAAATCTAAGGTGGAACTCTACTAGTGTTTACTCAGGTACACCTAAATATCTATAAAAAAAAAGAGAGTAGAGGCACTTAGGTTCCTGGTTTGAGAAGCAGGGATGGTAGTTTCTGTGTAGGCTCTCAGTTGTCCAGGTGGTTTCCATAGCAGAGAAGCTTGAATCTTCGACTGGACTGGGTTGCTTGACGCGAGGACGTTTCATCTCTACAAGAGTCAGACTAAAGTCAGACTTCCAGAGCAAGAATTTTAGCTGAGGAAGCTTCTGCGATTTGAAGCGAAACGTCCTCGCGTCAAGCAACCCAGTCCAGTCGAAGATTCAAGCTTCTCTACCAAGGATGGTAGGTTGAAAAGCTTTTTTATCCCATGGGAACTCTCCCTACTCACCTAAGCGGCTCAAGAATATGGACAACACGTATATAAGTGACAGTTACATGACAATACTGAGATATGATAATTTGGCCATATTGTGCAGCCCTACTGTCAACTTGCTGAAAACTTTGAATATTAATTTACATCTACATTTAAAAAAATGCTTAAAGTGGCAGGGGGTTAAGAGGGCTGTAATTAGGGGGGGTCAGCTGAAAAGCAAAAAAGAAAAATGCTTGAAGTAGACCTGCATTGAAATAAATGCAGTCAGATCTTTGGACCAAAAAATGACATATTTACACATAAGATCCTTCTGAATGCAGTAAAGTAAATCTGCAAGCCCAGATGTGTCATTCAATGGAGAAATCTTCATTTAAAAATTACAAATTTACAGCTAAAATTTAGCCCTCTGCAAAACTGTCAGCACATCCGGGACGCTGCCGAGACGTCAGAGAGAAGACCCTCTGCCAGGATGCATTGCGCGCGCCAACTGTAATTTGTGGATTTACGTCAGTTTGCATCTCTTACAAAAGCACCTTTTTATTGTCTTATACGGAAGGATCGACTTTTTTAAAAACTTGGTGAGTACACATTTCTTTTATTGTTGCTTGAAAATGATTTTTGGGGACTACGCCCGTTTGATTGAGTGGTGTCGCATTGAAAATCTACTGTCTTTCGCCTCCGGTGTTACCGTCGCAGGGTACGGATGCGGGACCCGCAAAGAATCCAAGTCATTAAAAAGATACAAACCTCTCTCAGCGGCCACGGAGCTCTGCGGCTCCGATTACCGAGACGTGCGGCGCTGTGGATTTTGCTGCAAGAAGTCTGTCCTTGCGGGCAACGGGTGTCACCGGCTGCTCCGCATCAAAACTGAGAAGAACGGAGAAGAACGGCGCCCGCTGTCGATGTCGCCGCTGATCTGAGCATGCAGAGCTGTATCTCACATTCATTGCAGCTTACTTTTGGATGTTGAAACCAGGACGTGTATAACAGTAACATTACTAACACATAAAATCAATTTCAATGCGGGATCGGACTGAAGGCGCGAGCGCGTCGTCTTCTCCCCGACGTCATGGAAATGACCCAGATTTACAAACTGTTTTCGCGGAGGGCTAAATTTTAGCTGCAAATTTGTCATTTTTAAACGAAGATTTCTCCGCTGAATTACAAATTTGGGCTTTCAGATTTACTTTACTGCATTCATAAGGGTCTTATAAATACATATCAGCTATTTCTTTCTGAGATCTGACCACATTTATTTCAGTGCAGGTCTACTTTAAAAAGGTGGGGAGTATGGGTGGCAGAGCCCCTCCAGAAGCTGAAAGGCAAAATAAGGAAAATGCTTAAAAGGTGGGGGGTCTGGGGGGGGGGGGGGCAGCCCCCCCCAGAAGCTGAAAGGTTTTTGCCATGCTAAGACTCCCCTGAAGCATTTACTCAAAATAAAGTCTGAAGGACCTAAATGACATGGTGAGATGCTGACAAGCTTCACTCATTTATGTCCGCGACATATGCATATTACATAAGCGTAACAAAATAAAATCAAGTATTACATAAGTAAAAACATGAACCATATAAAAAAAGTGGAATAAATAGACAGCTAATGAAAAAATTTAATAAAACCATTAATTTACACATATTTGTAACAATATAAATCCAAGTTCTGTTGTGTGGGCCGCCAGAAGAGGAGGTACTGCTGGCCCACCACCAGAGGGCGCCCTGCCTGGAGTTCGGGCTCCAGGCACCAGAGGGCGCAGCCGCCTCACAGGAGCAGCCAGGGTGACAGCTGTCATGCATCACCTGCAACAGCTGTTACCAATCAGCAGGGGTACATCAGCAGGACGTCTCCACCTCTTTGCCGAGATATCGTTCTACCTGGAAGGTAATATTCTCAGCTGACTGCTTGACAGTAACCTTTTGTGATTTTTGTGAGTGATAACAGACCTTTTTTCCAACGAGAGGTGGAGGTAGCTTTCCTGCCGTGCGGATTACTGGGTGCAAACGCGCCCACCTTTAATTGTGTTTTTGTTCCTCGCCAGCAGTACCAGGTCCGACACGCGGAGGCAGTGGCCACCTGGGAGTAAGGGGCTTGGCGGCTCCAGTATTCCCGGGGTCTGGTGGCGGAGGAAATCGTGTGGTTCCGGTTCTGCTTTGGACAGGTGTCTCCTATCTTCGAGCCTGCCCACACGACACCTTTGTGAATTGATTCTGATCTATTGTTGTAATCTGTTGTATTTGTTGTGCACATTCACAACAGTAAAGTGTTGTTATTTGACCTACTCCATTGTCCGTTCCTTTGCGCCCCCTGTTGTGGGTCCGTGTGACACTTTCCCAACAAGTTCATCAGCTGTAAAACCCTTAATATTAACAATATTTGCATAAAAACAGAGAGGAGTTCCTCTATCTGGCCAGGAACTGGAGTAGTCTGCACATACTGGTTATAAAAACACATTTTAAAGTCAGAGTAATGAAACATTAGTAAATCACCTTTATCACAGTCAGCTGATTTTGCTATAACAGACAGATTTGAATTTAATATACTATTTCTGTGTAATAAGACAGCCAACCTGGTGGTTGGCTCTCACTGCGGTATTGTATCACTTCCTGTTCCGGAGCACAGCGGTGTTTTTCTGTATCTGTTAGCTGTTTAATCTGCGCAGTTAGATTGATCTAGTTAACTAGATAACGATTTGTTTCACAGTGTAATCTTCACGTGCCTTAACTAAAGCACTCCTTCTGCTGAATCACCTCTAAATTATTTACACATTATTCACTTTGTGTGTTTTTAGGAATCCGCTAACTTAGCGCAGTTACTAGCTCTTAGCCGGTTTAGCATGGCGGCTTCTCCTGTCTCTCCCGCACTTTTCTGCTCGGGGTGTGAAATGTTTAGTTATTCCTCGGCCTCCTTTAGCAGTAATGGTACTTATAATAAGTGTAGCTTATTCGTAGCTTTGGAGGCCAGGCTGGGCGAATTGGAGACTCTGCTCCGCACCGTGGAAAATTCTACAGCTAGCCAGGCCCCTGTAGTCGGTGCGGACCAAGGTAGCTTAGTCACCATTAGTTTCCCTCTGGCAGATCCCGAGCAGCCGGGAAAGCAGGCCGACTGGGTGACTGTGAGGAGGAAGCGTAGTTCTAAACAGAAGCCCCGTGTACACCGCCAACCCATTCACATTTCTAACCGTTTTTTCCCCACTCGGCGACACACCTGCCGAGGAACAAACTCTGGTTATTGGCGACTGTTTTGAGAAATGTGAAGTTAGCGACACCAGCAACCATAGTCAATTGTCTTCCGGGGGCCAGAGCAGTCGACATTGAAGGAAATTTGAAACTGCTGGCTAAGGCTAAGCGTAAATTTGGTAAGATTGTAATTCACGTCGGCAGTAATGACACCCGGTTACGCCAATCGGAGTTCACTAAAATTAACATTGAATCGGTGTGTAACTTTGCAAAAACAATGTCGGACTCTGTAGTTTTCTCTGGGCCCCTCCCCAATTGGACCGGGAGTGACATGTTTAGCCGCATGTTCTCCTTGAATTGCTGGCTGTCTGAGTGGTGTCCAAAAAATGAGGTGGGTTTCATAGATAATTGGAAAAGCTTCTGGGGAAAACCTGGTCTTGTTAGGAGAGACGGCATCCATCCCACTTTGGATGGAGCAGCTCTCATTTCTAGAAATCTGGCCAATTTTCTTAAATCCTCCAAAGCGTGACTATCCAGGGTTGGGACCAGGAAGCAGAGTTGTAGTCTTACACACCTCTCTGCAGCTTCTCTCCCCCTGCCATCCCCTCATTACCCCATCCCTGTAGAGACGGCGCCTGCTCCCAGACCACCAATAACCAGCAAAAATCTATTTAAGCATAAAAATTAAAAAAGAAAAAATAATATAGCACCTTCAACTGCACCACAGACTAAAACAGTTAAATGTGGTCTATTAAACATTAGATCTCTCTCTTCTAAGTCCCTGTTAGTAAATGATATAATAATTGATCAACATATTGATTTATTCTGCCTTACAGAAACCTGGTTACAGCAGGATGAATATGTTAGTTTAAATGAGTCAACACCCCCGAGTCACACTAACTGTCAGAATGCTCGTAGCACGGGCCGAGGCGGAGGATTAGCAGCAATCTTCCATTCCAGCTTATTAATTAATCAAAAACCCAGACAGAGCTTTAATTCATTTGAAAGCTTGACTCTTAGTCTTGTCCATCCAAATTGGAAGTCCCAAAAACCAGTTTTAATTGTTATTATCTATCGTCCAGCTGGTCGTTACTGTGAGTTTCTCTGTGAATTTTCGGACCTTTTGTCTGACTTAGTGCTTA